>NW_028301638.1:0-122371 GCF_987345545.1 Pholcus phalangioides
TTTTTTAACCTTTTTTTTAACCTTTTTTTTAACCTTTTTTTTAACCTTTTTTTTAACCTTTTTTTTAACCTTTTTTTTAACCTTTTTTTTAACCTTTTTTTTAACCTTTTTTTTAACCTTTTTTTTAACCTTTTTTTTAACCTTTTCGTCAATGATTTTTATGCATTTTTCCTAATTCATCATCTTCTCAAGTGCGAGAATTTATATCGATTCTTTGTTCTCACTCATCGATATCTCTAACTTCCATCGGTTTCACCAACGCGATCAATCGATAAACTTCAACGTTATCTCATATTTCACCCTTTCCGAGTATAACTTCCCGTAAATTCATATCGGTTATTTGTTCAAGCTCATCGATATCGCTTAATTTCCACCGCTTGCACCGAGAAATTCAATCGATTATTCTATACATTGTATCGATTTCCTTCCGCATTATATCGATTACTCAGTGGTTTCGCACATTTCTCCACGACAAAATTATTAATCTGCCCACATATAAATTACTCAGCGCCATCTATTTATCACACCAGCTTGCATATACAAGCTTCCTCAACCAATTCTCTATCAGCGCCCTCTGGTCTTGATCTCCAGCATTAGAAAATGGGCAGAAACCACTACAAACCCCATTTTCAGCTGTCCCGTTAGCGTTCGCAGCGCCACCTATCGGCGGGAAGGCGAACTACTACCGATGCATCGGTCGGAATCGATTTACCATCGATTAAAGGGCGTCCTGAAGCCGTTTTCTCTATACCATCGCCCTCTAGCGGGACTTTGAGCCGTCCGAGACAACTGTCGTTGCCACGGTAGATCGGGCTATCGCGCATGCGCTGTCTGAAACGAAGAATTCGTGGAAAATACCAAAATTTTAGCGGGAAATTCCAATATTTTCCAGGAAATTTTTGGAATCGGGTCTCCGGAAGGTATAAATAGGAGCGTCCTCGACCGTCATTCGGGTTTGTAAGCACCTCCTGATGATAGGAGGCTTAACCCAGGCTGAGGGGAGCTGCTCTCGCCAACCCTATAAAGACTGGGTCTTAGTTGCTCTGCGCACTAATCGCGGATCATATGGAGCAACTGACCTTGGTCTCCAACGCAAAAACAGCCTATAAAGACTGGACCTTAGTTCCTCTGGACAATGGAGCAACTGGTCTTGTTCTATGGCGTCAGAAAGCAAACAGAAACCACCACATACCCGTAACGAACGCATTCCCCATCGCCTAACGTCGTCTCCAAGCCATTTCCCCGTACTACCAGCGCCCTCTGCCGGGACTAGGAGGTGTCCCGTTAGCGTTCGCAGCGCCACCTATCGGCGGGAAGGCGAACTACTACCGATGCATCGGTCGGAATCGATTTACCATCGATTAAAGGGCGTCCTGAAGCCGTTTTCTCTATACCATCGCCCTCTAGCGGGACTTTGAGCCGTCCGAGACAACTGTCGTTGCCACGGTAGATCGGGCTATCGCGCATGCGCTGTCTGAAACGAAGAATTCGTGGAAAATACCAAAATTTTAGCGGGAAATTCCAATATTTTCCAGGAAATTTTTGGAATCGGGTCTCCGGAAGGTATAAATAGGAGCGTCCTCGACCGTCATTCGGGTTTGTAAGCACCTCCTGATGATAGGAGGCTTAACCCAGGCTGAGGGGAGCTGCTCTCGCCAACCCTATAAAGACTGGGTCTTAGTTGCTCTGCGCACTAATCGCGGATCATATGGAGCAACTGACCTTGGTCTCCAACGAAAAAACAGCCTATAAAGACTGGACCTTAGTTCCTCTGGACAATGGAGCAACTGGTCTTGTTCTATGGCGTCAGAAAGCAAACAGAAACCACCACATACCCGTAACGAACGCATTCCCCATCGCCTAACGTCGTCTCCAAGCCATTTCCCCGTACTACCAGCGCCCTCTGCCGGGACTAGGAGGTGTCCCGTTAGCGTTCGCAGCGCCACCTATCGGCGGGAAGGCGAACTACTACCGATGCATCGGTCGGAATCGATTTACCATCGATTAAAGGGCGTCCTGAAGCCGTTTTCTCTATACCATCGCCCTCTAGCGGGACTTTGAGCCGTCCGAGACAACTGTCGTTGCCACGGTAGATCGGGCTATCGCGCATGCGCTGTCTGAAACGAAGAATTCGTGGAAAATACCAAAATTTTAGCGGGAAATTCCAATATTTTCCAGGAAATTTTTGGAATCGGGTCTCCGGAAGGTATAAATAGGAGCGTCCTCGACCGTCATTCGGGTTTGTAAGCACCTCCTGATGATAGGAGGCTTAACCCAGGCTGAGGGGAGCTGCTCTCGCCAACCCTATAAAGATTTTTTAACCTTTTTTTTAACCTTTTTTTTAACCTTTTTTTTAACCTTTTTTTTAACCTTTTTTTTAACCTTTTTTTTAACCTTTTTTTTAACCTTTTTTTTAACCTTTTTTTTAACCTTTTTTTTAACCTTTTTTTTAACCTTTTTTTTAACCTTTTCGTCAATGATTTTTATGCATTTTTCCTAATTCATCATCTTCTCAAGTGCGAGAATTTATATCGATTCTTTGTTCTCACTCATCGATATCTCTAACTTCCATCGGTTTCACCAACGCGATCAATCGATAAACTTCAACGTTATCTCATATTTCACCCTTTCCGAGTATAACTTCCCGTAAATTCATATCGGTTATTTGTTCAAGCTCATCGATATCGCTTAATTTCCACCGCTTGCACCGAGAAATTCAATCGATTATTCTATACATTGTATCGATTTCCTTCCGCATTATATCGATTACTCAGTGGTTTCGCACATTTCTCCACGACAAAATTATTAATCTGCCCACATATAAATTACTCAGCGCCATCTATTTATCACACCAGCTTGCATATACAAGCTTCCTCAACCAATTCTCTATCAGCGCCCTCTGGTCTTGATCTCCAGCATTAGAAAATGGGCAGAAACCACTACAAACCCCATTTTCAGCTGTCCCGTTAGCGTTCGCAGCGCCACCTATCGGCGGGAAGGCGAACTACTACCGATGCATCGGTCGGAATCGATTTACCATCGATTAAAGGGCGTCCTGAAGCCGTTTTCTCTATACCATCGCCCTCTAGCGGGACTTTGAGCCGTCCGAGACAACTGTCGTTGCCACGGTAGATCGGGCTATCGCGCATGCGCTGTCTGAAACGAAGAATTCGTGGAAAATACCAAAATTTTAGCGGGAAATTCCAATATTTTCCAGGAAATTTTTGGAATCGGGTCTCCGGAAGGTATAAATAGGAGCGTCCTCGACCGTCATTCGGGTTTGTAAGCACCTCCTGATGATAGGAGGCTTAACCCAGGCTGAGGGGAGCTGCTCTCGCCAACCCTATAAAGACTGGGTCTTAGTTGCTCTGCGCACTAATCGCGGATCATATGGAGCAACTGACCTTGGTCTCCAACGCAAAAACAGCCTATAAAGACTGGACCTTAGTTCCTCTGGACAATGGAGCAACTGGTCTTGTTCTATGGCGTCAGAAAGCAAACAGAAACCACCACATACCCGTAACGAACGCATTCCCCATCGCCTAACGTCGTCTCCAAGCCATTTCCCCGTACTACCAGCGCCCTCTGCCGGGACTAGGAGGTGTCCCGTTAGCGTTCGCAGCGCCACCTATCGGCGGGAAGGCGAACTACTACCGATGCATCGGTCGGAATCGATTTACCATCGATTAAAGGGCGTCCTGAAGCCGTTTTCTCTATACCATCGCCCTCTAGCGGGACTTTGAGCCGTCCGAGACAACTGTCGTTGCCACGGTAGATCGGGCTATCGCGCATGCGCTGTCTGAAACGAAGAATTCGTGGAAAATACCAAAATTTTAGCGGGAAATTCCAATATTTTCCAGGAAATTTTTGGAATCGGGTCTCCGGAAGGTATAAATAGGAGCGTCCTCGACCGTCATTCGGGTTTGTAAGCACCTCCTGATGATAGGAGGCTTAACCCAGGCTGAGGGGAGCTGCTCTCGCCAACCCTATAAAGACTGGGTCTTAGTTGCTCTGCGCACTAATCGCGGATCATATGGAGCAACTGACCTTGGTCTCCAACGAAAAAACAGCCTATAAAGACTGGACCTTAGTTCCTCTGGACAATGGAGCAACTGGTCTTGTTCTATGGCGTCAGAAAGCAAACAGAAACCACCACATACCCGTAACGAACGCATTCCCCATCGCCTAACGTCGTCTCCAAGCCATTTCCCCGTACTACCAGCGCCCTCTGCCGGGACTAGGAGGTGTCCCGTTAGCGTTCGCAGCGCCACCTATCGGCGGGAAGGCGAACTACTACCGATGCATCGGTCGGAATCGATTTACCATCGATTAAAGGGCGTCCTGAAGCCGTTTTCTCTATACCATCGCCCTCTAGCGGGACTTTGAGCCGTCCGAGACAACTGTCGTTGCCACGGTAGATCGGGCTATCGCGCATGCGCTGTCTGAAACGAAGAATTCGTGGAAAATACCAAAATTTTAGCGGGAAATTCCAATATTTTCCAGGAAATTTTTGGAATCGGGTCTCCGGAAGGTATAAATAGGAGCGTCCTCGACCGTCATTCGGGTTTGTAAGCACCTCCTGATGATAGGAGGCTTAACCCAGGCTGAGGGGAGCTGCTCTCGCCAACCCTATAAAGATTTTTTAACCTTTTTTTTAACCTTTTTTTTAACCTTTTTTTTAACCTTTTTTTTAACCTTTTTTTTAACCTTTTTTTTAACCTTTTTTTTAACCTTTTTTTTAACCTTTTTTTTAACCTTTTTTTTAACCTTTTTTTTAACCTTTTTTTTAACCTTTTCGTCAATGATTTTTATGCATTTTTCCTAATTCATCATCTTCTCAAGTGCGAGAATTTATATCGATTCTTTGTTCTCACTCATCGATATCTCTAACTTCCATCGGTTTCACCAACGCGATCAATCGATAAACTTCAACGTTATCTCATATTTCACCCTTTCCGAGTATAACTTCCCGTAAATTCATATCGGTTATTTGTTCAAGCTCATCGATATCGCTTAATTTCCACCGCTTGCACCGAGAAATTCAATCGATTATTCTATACATTGTATCGATTTCCTTCCGCATTATATCGATTACTCAGTGGTTTCGCACATTTCTCCACGACAAAATTATTAATCTGCCCACATATAAATTACTCAGCGCCATCTATTTATCACACCAGCTTGCATATACAAGCTTCCTCAACCAATTCTCTATCAGCGCCCTCTGGTCTTGATCTCCAGCATTAGAAAATGGGCAGAAACCACTACAAACCCCATTTTCAGCTGTCCCGTTAGCGTTCGCAGCGCCACCTATCGGCGGGAAGGCGAACTACTACCGATGCATCGGTCGGAATCGATTTACCATCGATTAAAGGGCGTCCTGAAGCCGTTTTCTCTATACCATCGCCCTCTAGCGGGACTTTGAGCCGTCCGAGACAACTGTCGTTGCCACGGTAGATCGGGCTATCGCGCATGCGCTGTCTGAAACGAAGAATTCGTGGAAAATACCAAAATTTTAGCGGGAAATTCCAATATTTTCCAGGAAATTTTTGGAATCGGGTCTCCGGAAGGTATAAATAGGAGCGTCCTCGACCGTCATTCGGGTTTGTAAGCACCTCCTGATGATAGGAGGCTTAACCCAGGCTGAGGGGAGCTGCTCTCGCCAACCCTATAAAGACTGGGTCTTAGTTGCTCTGCGCACTAATCGCGGATCATATGGAGCAACTGACCTTGGTCTCCAACGCAAAAACAGCCTATAAAGACTGGACCTTAGTTCCTCTGGACAATGGAGCAACTGGTCTTGTTCTATGGCGTCAGAAAGCAAACAGAAACCACCACATACCCGTAACGAACGCATTCCCCATCGCCTAACGTCGTCTCCAAGCCATTTCCCCGTACTACCAGCGCCCTCTGCCGGGACTAGGAGGTGTCCCGTTAGCGTTCGCAGCGCCACCTATCGGCGGGAAGGCGAACTACTACCGATGCATCGGTCGGAATCGATTTACCATCGATTAAAGGGCGTCCTGAAGCCGTTTTCTCTATACCATCGCCCTCTAGCGGGACTTTGAGCCGTCCGAGACAACTGTCGTTGCCACGGTAGATCGGGCTATCGCGCATGCGCTGTCTGAAACGAAGAATTCGTGGAAAATACCAAAATTTTAGCGGGAAATTCCAATATTTTCCAGGAAATTTTTGGAATCGGGTCTCCGGAAGGTATAAATAGGAGCGTCCTCGACCGTCATTCGGGTTTGTAAGCACCTCCTGATGATAGGAGGCTTAACCCAGGCTGAGGGGAGCTGCTCTCGCCAACCCTATAAAGACTGGGTCTTAGTTGCTCTGCGCACTAATCGCGGATCATATGGAGCAACTGACCTTGGTCTCCAACGAAAAAACAGCCTATAAAGACTGGACCTTAGTTCCTCTGGACAATGGAGCAACTGGTCTTGTTCTATGGCGTCAGAAAGCAAACAGAAACCACCACATACCCGTAACGAACGCATTCCCCATCGCCTAACGTCGTCTCCAAGCCATTTCCCCGTACTACCAGCGCCCTCTGCCGGGACTAGGAGGTGTCCCGTTAGCGTTCGCAGCGCCACCTATCGGCGGGAAGGCGAACTACTACCGATGCATCGGTCGGAATCGATTTACCATCGATTAAAGGGCGTCCTGAAGCCGTTTTCTCTATACCATCGCCCTCTAGCGGGACTTTGAGCCGTCCGAGACAACTGTCGTTGCCACGGTAGATCGGGCTATCGCGCATGCGCTGTCTGAAACGAAGAATTCGTGGAAAATACCAAAATTTTAGCGGGAAATTCCAATATTTTCCAGGAAATTTTTGGAATCGGGTCTCCGGAAGGTATAAATAGGAGCGTCCTCGACCGTCATTCGGGTTTGTAAGCACCTCCTGATGATAGGAGGCTTAACCCAGGCTGAGGGGAGCTGCTCTCGCCAACCCTATAAAGATTTTTTAACCTTTTTTTTAACCTTTTTTTTAACCTTTTTTTTAACCTTTTTTTTAACCTTTTTTTTAACCTTTTTTTTAACCTTTTTTTTAACCTTTTTTTTAACCTTTTTTTTAACCTTTTTTTTAACCTTTTTTTTAACCTTTTTTTTAACCTTTTCGTCAATGATTTTTATGCATTTTTCCTAATTCATCATCTTCTCAAGTGCGAGAATTTATATCGATTCTTTGTTCTCACTCATCGATATCTCTAACTTCCATCGGTTTCACCAACGCGATCAATCGATAAACTTCAACGTTATCTCATATTTCACCCTTTCCGAGTATAACTTCCCGTAAATTCATATCGGTTATTTGTTCAAGCTCATCGATATCGCTTAATTTCCACCGCTTGCACCGAGAAATTCAATCGATTATTCTATACATTGTATCGATTTCCTTCCGCATTATATCGATTACTCAGTGGTTTCGCACATTTCTCCACGACAAAATTATTAATCTGCCCACATATAAATTACTCAGCGCCATCTATTTATCACACCAGCTTGCATATACAAGCTTCCTCAACCAATTCTCTATCAGCGCCCTCTGGTCTTGATCTCCAGCATTAGAAAATGGGCAGAAACCACTACAAACCCCATTTTCAGCTGTCCCGTTAGCGTTCGCAGCGCCACCTATCGGCGGGAAGGCGAACTACTACCGATGCATCGGTCGGAATCGATTTACCATCGATTAAAGGGCGTCCTGAAGCCGTTTTCTCTATACCATCGCCCTCTAGCGGGACTTTGAGCCGTCCGAGACAACTGTCGTTGCCACGGTAGATCGGGCTATCGCGCATGCGCTGTCTGAAACGAAGAATTCGTGGAAAATACCAAAATTTTAGCGGGAAATTCCAATATTTTCCAGGAAATTTTTGGAATCGGGTCTCCGGAAGGTATAAATAGGAGCGTCCTCGACCGTCATTCGGGTTTGTAAGCACCTCCTGATGATAGGAGGCTTAACCCAGGCTGAGGGGAGCTGCTCTCGCCAACCCTATAAAGACTGGGTCTTAGTTGCTCTGCGCACTAATCGCGGATCATATGGAGCAACTGACCTTGGTCTCCAACGCAAAAACAGCCTATAAAGACTGGACCTTAGTTCCTCTGGACAATGGAGCAACTGGTCTTGTTCTATGGCGTCAGAAAGCAAACAGAAACCACCACATACCCGTAACGAACGCATTCCCCATCGCCTAACGTCGTCTCCAAGCCATTTCCCCGTACTACCAGCGCCCTCTGCCGGGACTAGGAGGTGTCCCGTTAGCGTTCGCAGCGCCACCTATCGGCGGGAAGGCGAACTACTACCGATGCATCGGTCGGAATCGATTTACCATCGATTAAAGGGCGTCCTGAAGCCGTTTTCTCTATACCATCGCCCTCTAGCGGGACTTTGAGCCGTCCGAGACAACTGTCGTTGCCACGGTAGATCGGGCTATCGCGCATGCGCTGTCTGAAACGAAGAATTCGTGGAAAATACCAAAATTTTAGCGGGAAATTCCAATATTTTCCAGGAAATTTTTGGAATCGGGTCTCCGGAAGGTATAAATAGGAGCGTCCTCGACCGTCATTCGGGTTTGTAAGCACCTCCTGATGATAGGAGGCTTAACCCAGGCTGAGGGGAGCTGCTCTCGCCAACCCTATAAAGACTGGGTCTTAGTTGCTCTGCGCACTAATCGCGGATCATATGGAGCAACTGACCTTGGTCTCCAACGAAAAAACAGCCTATAAAGACTGGACCTTAGTTCCTCTGGACAATGGAGCAACTGGTCTTGTTCTATGGCGTCAGAAAGCAAACAGAAACCACCACATACCCGTAACGAACGCATTCCCCATCGCCTAACGTCGTCTCCAAGCCATTTCCCCGTACTACCAGCGCCCTCTGCCGGGACTAGGAGGTGTCCCGTTAGCGTTCGCAGCGCCACCTATCGGCGGGAAGGCGAACTACTACCGATGCATCGGTCGGAATCGATTTACCATCGATTAAAGGGCGTCCTGAAGCCGTTTTCTCTATACCATCGCCCTCTAGCGGGACTTTGAGCCGTCCGAGACAACTGTCGTTGCCACGGTAGATCGGGCTATCGCGCATGCGCTGTCTGAAACGAAGAATTCGTGGAAAATACCAAAATTTTAGCGGGAAATTCCAATATTTTCCAGGAAATTTTTGGAATCGGGTCTCCGGAAGGTATAAATAGGAGCGTCCTCGACCGTCATTCGGGTTTGTAAGCACCTCCTGATGATAGGAGGCTTAACCCAGGCTGAGGGGAGCTGCTCTCGCCAACCCTATAAAGATTTTTTAACCTTTTTTTTAACCTTTTTTTTAACCTTTTTTTTAACCTTTTTTTTAACCTTTTTTTTAACCTTTTTTTTAACCTTTTTTTTAACCTTTTTTTTAACCTTTTTTTTAACCTTTTTTTTAACCTTTTTTTTAACCTTTTTTTTAACCTTTTCGTCAATGATTTTTATGCATTTTTCCTAATTCATCATCTTCTCAAGTGCGAGAATTTATATCGATTCTTTGTTCTCACTCATCGATATCTCTAACTTCCATCGGTTTCACCAACGCGATCAATCGATAAACTTCAACGTTATCTCATATTTCACCCTTTCCGAGTATAACTTCCCGTAAATTCATATCGGTTATTTGTTCAAGCTCATCGATATCGCTTAATTTCCACCGCTTGCACCGAGAAATTCAATCGATTATTCTATACATTGTATCGATTTCCTTCCGCATTATATCGATTACTCAGTGGTTTCGCACATTTCTCCACGACAAAATTATTAATCTGCCCACATATAAATTACTCAGCGCCATCTATTTATCACACCAGCTTGCATATACAAGCTTCCTCAACCAATTCTCTATCAGCGCCCTCTGGTCTTGATCTCCAGCATTAGAAAATGGGCAGAAACCACTACAAACCCCATTTTCAGCTGTCCCGTTAGCGTTCGCAGCGCCACCTATCGGCGGGAAGGCGAACTACTACCGATGCATCGGTCGGAATCGATTTACCATCGATTAAAGGGCGTCCTGAAGCCGTTTTCTCTATACCATCGCCCTCTAGCGGGACTTTGAGCCGTCCGAGACAACTGTCGTTGCCACGGTAGATCGGGCTATCGCGCATGCGCTGTCTGAAACGAAGAATTCGTGGAAAATACCAAAATTTTAGCGGGAAATTCCAATATTTTCCAGGAAATTTTTGGAATCGGGTCTCCGGAAGGTATAAATAGGAGCGTCCTCGACCGTCATTCGGGTTTGTAAGCACCTCCTGATGATAGGAGGCTTAACCCAGGCTGAGGGGAGCTGCTCTCGCCAACCCTATAAAGACTGGGTCTTAGTTGCTCTGCGCACTAATCGCGGATCATATGGAGCAACTGACCTTGGTCTCCAACGAAAAAACAGCCTATAAAGACTGGACCTTAGTTCCTCTGGACAATGGAGCAACTGGTCTTGTTCTATGGCGTCAGAAAGCAAACAGAAACCACCACATACCCGTAACGAACGCATTCCCCATCGCCTAACGTCGTCTCCAAGCCATTTCCCCGTACTACCAGCGCCCTCTGCCGGGACTAGGAGGTGTCCCGTTAGCGTTCGCAGCGCCACCTATCGGCGGGAAGGCGAACTACTACCGATGCATCGGTCGGAATCGATTTACCATCGATTAAAGGGCGTCCTGAAGCCGTTTTCTCTATACCATCGCCCTCTAGCGGGACTTTGAGCCGTCCGAGACAACTGTCGTTGCCACGGTAGATCGGGCTATCGCGCATGCGCTGTCTGAAACGAAGAATTCGTGGAAAATACCAAAATTTTAGCGGGAAATTCCAATATTTTCCAGGAAATTTTTGGAATCGGGTCTCCGGAAGGTATAAATAGGAGCGTCCTCGACCGTCATTCGGGTTTGTAAGCACCTCCTGATGATAGGAGGCTTAACCCAGGCTGAGGGGAGCTGCTCTCGCCAACCCTATAAAGATTTTTTAACCTTTTTTTTAACCTTTTTTTTAACCTTTTTTTTAACCTTTTTTTTAACCTTTTTTTTAACCTTTTTTTTAACCTTTTTTTTAACCTTTTTTTTAACCTTTTTTTTAACCTTTTTTTTAACCTTTTTTTTAACCTTTTTTTTAACCTTTTCGTCAATGATTTTTATGCATTTTTCCTAATTCATCATCTTCTCAAGTGCGAGAATTTATATCGATTCTTTGTTCTCACTCATCGATATCTCTAACTTCCATCGGTTTCACCAACGCGATCAATCGATAAACTTCAACGTTATCTCATATTTCACCCTTTCCGAGTATAACTTCCCGTAAATTCATATCGGTTATTTGTTCAAGCTCATCGATATCGCTTAATTTCCACCGCTTGCACCGAGAAATTCAATCGATTATTCTATACATTGTATCGATTTCCTTCCGCATTATATCGATTACTCAGTGGTTTCGCACATTTCTCCACGACAAAATTATTAATCTGCCCACATATAAATTACTCAGCGCCATCTATTTATCACACCAGCTTGCATATACAAGCTTCCTCAACCAATTCTCTATCAGCGCCCTCTGGTCTTGATCTCCAGCATTAGAAAATGGGCAGAAACCACTACAAACCCCATTTTCAGCTGTCCCGTTAGCGTTCGCAGCGCCACCTATCGGCGGGAAGGCGAACTACTACCGATGCATCGGTCGGAATCGATTTACCATCGATTAAAGGGCGTCCTGAAGCCGTTTTCTCTATACCATCGCCCTCTAGCGGGACTTTGAGCCGTCCGAGACAACTGTCGTTGCCACGGTAGATCGGGCTATCGCGCATGCGCTGTCTGAAACGAAGAATTCGTGGAAAATACCAAAATTTTAGCGGGAAATTCCAATATTTTCCAGGAAATTTTTGGAATCGGGTCTCCGGAAGGTATAAATAGGAGCGTCCTCGACCGTCATTCGGGTTTGTAAGCACCTCCTGATGATAGGAGGCTTAACCCAGGCTGAGGGGAGCTGCTCTCGCCAACCCTATAAAGACTGGGTCTTAGTTGCTCTGCGCACTAATCGCGGATCATATGGAGCAACTGACCTTGGTCTCCAACGCAAAAACAGCCTATAAAGACTGGACCTTAGTTCCTCTGGACAATGGAGCAACTGGTCTTGTTCTATGGCGTCAGAAAGCAAACAGAAACCACCACATACCCGTAACGAACGCATTCCCCATCGCCTAACGTCGTCTCCAAGCCATTTCCCCGTACTACCAGCGCCCTCTGCCGGGACTAGGAGGTGTCCCGTTAGCGTTCGCAGCGCCACCTATCGGCGGGAAGGCGAACTACTACCGATGCATCGGTCGGAATCGATTTACCATCGATTAAAGGGCGTCCTGAAGCCGTTTTCTCTATACCATCGCCCTCTAGCGGGACTTTGAGCCGTCCGAGACAACTGTCGTTGCCACGGTAGATCGGGCTATCGCGCATGCGCTGTCTGAAACGAAGAATTCGTGGAAAATACCAAAATTTTAGCGGGAAATTCCAATATTTTCCAGGAAATTTTTGGAATCGGGTCTCCGGAAGGTATAAATAGGAGCGTCCTCGACCGTCATTCGGGTTTGTAAGCACCTCCTGATGATAGGAGGCTTAACCCAGGCTGAGGGGAGCTGCTCTCGCCAACCCTATAAAGACTGGGTCTTAGTTGCTCTGCGCACTAATCGCGGATCATATGGAGCAACTGACCTTGGTCTCCAACGAAAAAACAGCCTATAAAGACTGGACCTTAGTTCCTCTGGACAATGGAGCAACTGGTCTTGTTCTATGGCGTCAGAAAGCAAACAGAAACCACCACATACCCGTAACGAACGCATTCCCCATCGCCTAACGTCGTCTCCAAGCCATTTCCCCGTACTACCAGCGCCCTCTGCCGGGACTAGGAGGTGTCCCGTTAGCGTTCGCAGCGCCACCTATCGGCGGGAAGGCGAACTACTACCGATGCATCGGTCGGAATCGATTTACCATCGATTAAAGGGCGTCCTGAAGCCGTTTTCTCTATACCATCGCCCTCTAGCGGGACTTTGAGCCGTCCGAGACAACTGTCGTTGCCACGGTAGATCGGGCTATCGCGCATGCGCTGTCTGAAACGAAGAATTCGTGGAAAATACCAAAATTTTAGCGGGAAATTCCAATATTTTCCAGGAAATTTTTGGAATCGGGTCTCCGGAAGGTATAAATAGGAGCGTCCTCGACCGTCATTCGGGTTTGTAAGCACCTCCTGATGATAGGAGGCTTAACCCAGGCTGAGGGGAGCTGCTCTCGCCAACCCTATAAAGATTTTTTAACCTTTTTTTTAACCTTTTTTTTAACCTTTTTTTTAACCTTTTTTTTAACCTTTTTTTTAACCTTTTTTTTAACCTTTTTTTTAACCTTTTTTTTAACCTTTTTTTTAACCTTTTTTTTAACCTTTTTTTTAACCTTTTTTTTAACCTTTTCGTCAATGATTTTTATGCATTTTTCCTAATTCATCATCTTCTCAAGTGCGAGAATTTATATCGATTCTTTGTTCTCACTCATCGATATCTCTAACTTCCATCGGTTTCACCAACGCGATCAATCGATAAACTTCAACGTTATCTCATATTTCACCCTTTCCGAGTATAACTTCCCGTAAATTCATATCGGTTATTTGTTCAAGCTCATCGATATCGCTTAATTTCCACCGCTTGCACCGAGAAATTCAATCGATTATTCTATACATTGTATCGATTTCCTTCCGCATTATATCGATTACTCAGTGGTTTCGCACATTTCTCCACGACAAAATTATTAATCTGCCCACATATAAATTACTCAGCGCCATCTATTTATCACACCAGCTTGCATATACAAGCTTCCTCAACCAATTCTCTATCAGCGCCCTCTGGTCTTGATCTCCAGCATTAGAAAATGGGCAGAAACCACTACAAACCCCATTTTCAGCTGTCCCGTTAGCGTTCGCAGCGCCACCTATCGGCGGGAAGGCGAACTACTACCGATGCATCGGTCGGAATCGATTTACCATCGATTAAAGGGCGTCCTGAAGCCGTTTTCTCTATACCATCGCCCTCTAGCGGGACTTTGAGCCGTCCGAGACAACTGTCGTTGCCACGGTAGATCGGGCTATCGCGCATGCGCTGTCTGAAACGAAGAATTCGTGGAAAATACCAAAATTTTAGCGGGAAATTCCAATATTTTCCAGGAAATTTTTGGAATCGGGTCTCCGGAAGGTATAAATAGGAGCGTCCTCGACCGTCATTCGGGTTTGTAAGCACCTCCTGATGATAGGAGGCTTAACCCAGGCTGAGGGGAGCTGCTCTCGCCAACCCTATAAAGACTGGGTCTTAGTTGCTCTGCGCACTAATCGCGGATCATATGGAGCAACTGACCTTGGTCTCCAACGAAAAAACAGCCTATAAAGACTGGACCTTAGTTCCTCTGGACAATGGAGCAACTGGTCTTGTTCTATGGCGTCAGAAAGCAAACAGAAACCACCACATACCCGTAACGAACGCATTCCCCATCGCCTAACGTCGTCTCCAAGCCATTTCCCCGTACTACCAGCGCCCTCTGCCGGGACTAGGAGGTGTCCCGTTAGCGTTCGCAGCGCCACCTATCGGCGGGAAGGCGAACTACTACCGATGCATCGGTCGGAATCGATTTACCATCGATTAAAGGGCGTCCTGAAGCCGTTTTCTCTATACCATCGCCCTCTAGCGGGACTTTGAGCCGTCCGAGACAACTGTCGTTGCCACGGTAGATCGGGCTATCGCGCATGCGCTGTCTGAAACGAAGAATTCGTGGAAAATACCAAAATTTTAGCGGGAAATTCCAATATTTTCCAGGAAATTTTTGGAATCGGGTCTCCGGAAGGTATAAATAGGAGCGTCCTCGACCGTCATTCGGGTTTGTAAGCACCTCCTGATGATAGGAGGCTTAACCCAGGCTGAGGGGAGCTGCTCTCGCCAACCCTATAAAGACTGGGTCTTAGTTGCTCTGCGCACTAATCGCGGATCATATGGAGCAACTGACCTTGGTCTCCAACGCAAAAACAGCCTATAAAGACTGGACCTTAGTTCCTCTGGACAATGGAGCAACTGGTCTTGTTCTATGGCGTCAGAAAGCAAACAGAAACCACCACATACCCGTAACGAACGCATTCCCCATCGCCTAACGTCGTCTCCAAGCCATTTCCCCGTACTACCAGCGCCCTCTGCCGGGACTAGGAGGTGTCCCGTTAGCGTTCGCAGCGCCACCTATCGGCGGGAAGGCGAACTACTACCGATGCATCGGTCGGAATCGATTTACCATCGATTAAAGGGCGTCCTGAAGCCGTTTTCTCTATACCATCGCCCTCTAGCGGGACTTTGAGCCGTCCGAGACAACTGTCGTTGCCACGGTAGATCGGGCTATCGCGCATGCGCTGTCTGAAACGAAGAATTCGTGGAAAATACCAAAATTTTAGCGGGAAATTCCAATATTTTCCAGGAAATTTTTGGAATCGGGTCTCCGGAAGGTATAAATAGGAGCGTCCTCGACCGTCATTCGGGTTTGTAAGCACCTCCTGATGATAGGAGGCTTAACCCAGGCTGAGGGGAGCTGCTCTCGCCAACCCTATAAAGACTGGGTCTTAGTTGCTCTGCGCACTAATCGCGGATCATATGGAGCAACTGACCTTGGTCTCCAACGAAAAAACAGCCTATAAAGACTGGACCTTAGTTCCTCTGGACAATGGAGCAACTGGTCTTGTTCTATGGCGTCAGAAAGCAAACAGAAACCACCACATACCCGTAACGAACGCATTCCCCATCGCCTAACGTCGTCTCCAAGCCATTTCCCCGTACTACCAGCGCCCTCTGCCGGGACTAGGAGGTGTCCCGTTAGCGTTCGCAGCGCCACCTATCGGCGGGAAGGCGAACTACTACCGATGCATCGGTCGGAATCGATTTACCATCGATTAAAGGGCGTCCTGAAGCCGTTTTCTCTATACCATCGCCCTCTAGCGGGACTTTGAGCCGTCCGAGACAACTGTCGTTGCCACGGTAGATCGGGCTATCGCGCATGCGCTGTCTGAAACGAAGAATTCGTGGAAAATACCAAAATTTTAGCGGGAAATTCCAATATTTTCCAGGAAATTTTTGGAATCGGGTCTCCGGAAGGTATAAATAGGAGCGTCCTCGACCGTCATTCGGGTTTGTAAGCACCTCCTGATGATAGGAGGCTTAACCCAGGCTGAGGGGAGCTGCTCTCGCCAACCCTATAAAGATTTTTTAACCTTTTTTTTAACCTTTTTTTTAACCTTTTTTTTAACCTTTTTTTTAACCTTTTTTTTAACCTTTTTTTTAACCTTTTTTTTAACCTTTTTTTTAACCTTTTTTTTAACCTTTTTTTTAACCTTTTTTTTAACCTTTTTTTTAACCTTTTTTTTAACCTTTTCGTCAATGATTTTTATGCATTTTTCCTAATTCATCATCTTCTCAAGTGCGAGAATTTATATCGATTCTTTGTTCTCACTCATCGATATCTCTAACTTCCATCGGTTTCACCAACGCGATCAATCGATAAACTTCAACGTTATCTCATATTTCACCCTTTCCGAGTATAACTTCCCGTAAATTCATATCGGTTATTTGTTCAAGCTCATCGATATCGCTTAATTTCCACCGCTTGCACCGAGAAATTCAATCGATTATTCTATACATTGTATCGATTTCCTTCCGCATTATATCGATTACTCAGTGGTTTCGCACATTTCTCCACGACAAAATTATTAATCTGCCCACATATAAATTACTCAGCGCCATCTATTTATCACACCAGCTTGCATATACAAGCTTCCTCAACCAATTCTCTATCAGCGCCCTCTGGTCTTGATCTCCAGCATTAGAAAATGGGCAGAAACCACTACAAACCCCATTTTCAGCTGTCCCGTTAGCGTTCGCAGCGCCACCTATCGGCGGGAAGGCGAACTACTACCGATGCATCGGTCGGAATCGATTTACCATCGATTAAAGGGCGTCCTGAAGCCGTTTTCTCTATACCATCGCCCTCTAGCGGGACTTTGAGCCGTCCGAGACAACTGTCGTTGCCACGGTAGATCGGGCTATCGCGCATGCGCTGTCTGAAACGAAGAATTCGTGGAAAATACCAAAATTTTAGCGGGAAATTCCAATATTTTCCAGGAAATTTTTGGAATCGGGTCTCCGGAAGGTATAAATAGGAGCGTCCTCGACCGTCATTCGGGTTTGTAAGCACCTCCTGATGATAGGAGGCTTAACCCAGGCTGAGGGGAGCTGCTCTCGCCAACCCTATAAAGACTGGGTCTTAGTTGCTCTGCGCACTAATCGCGGATCATATGGAGCAACTGACCTTGGTCTCCAACGCAAAAACAGCCTATAAAGACTGGACCTTAGTTCCTCTGGACAATGGAGCAACTGGTCTTGTTCTATGGCGTCAGAAAGCAAACAGAAACCACCACATACCCGTAACGAACGCATTCCCCATCGCCTAACGTCGTCTCCAAGCCATTTCCCCGTACTACCAGCGCCCTCTGCCGGGACTAGGAGGTGTCCCGTTAGCGTTCGCAGCGCCACCTATCGGCGGGAAGGCGAACTACTACCGATGCATCGGTCGGAATCGATTTACCATCGATTAAAGGGCGTCCTGAAGCCGTTTTCTCTATACCATCGCCCTCTAGCGGGACTTTGAGCCGTCCGAGACAACTGTCGTTGCCACGGTAGATCGGGCTATCGCGCATGCGCTGTCTGAAACGAAGAATTCGTGGAAAATACCAAAATTTTAGCGGGAAATTCCAATATTTTCCAGGAAATTTTTGGAATCGGGTCTCCGGAAGGTATAAATAGGAGCGTCCTCGACCGTCATTCGGGTTTGTAAGCACCTCCTGATGATAGGAGGCTTAACCCAGGCTGAGGGGAGCTGCTCTCGCCAACCCTATAAAGACTGGGTCTTAGTTGCTCTGCGCACTAATCGCGGATCATATGGAGCAACTGACCTTGGTCTCCAACGAAAAAACAGCCTATAAAGACTGGACCTTAGTTCCTCTGGACAATGGAGCAACTGGTCTTGTTCTATGGCGTCAGAAAGCAAACAGAAACCACCACATACCCGTAACGAACGCATTCCCCATCGCCTAACGTCGTCTCCAAGCCATTTCCCCGTACTACCAGCGCCCTCTGCCGGGACTAGGAGGTGTCCCGTTAGCGTTCGCAGCGCCACCTATCGGCGGGAAGGCGAACTACTACCGATGCATCGGTCGGAATCGATTTACCATCGATTAAAGGGCGTCCTGAAGCCGTTTTCTCTATACCATCGCCCTCTAGCGGGACTTTGAGCCGTCCGAGACAACTGTCGTTGCCACGGTAGATCGGGCTATCGCGCATGCGCTGTCTGAAACGAAGAATTCGTGGAAAATACCAAAATTTTAGCGGGAAATTCCAATATTTTCCAGGAAATTTTTGGAATCGGGTCTCCGGAAGGTATAAATAGGAGCGTCCTCGACCGTCATTCGGGTTTGTAAGCACCTCCTGATGATAGGAGGCTTAACCCAGGCTGAGGGGAGCTGCTCTCGCCAACCCTATAAAGATTTTTTAACCTTTTTTTTAACCTTTTTTTTAACCTTTTTTTTAACCTTTTTTTTAACCTTTTTTTTAACCTTTTTTTTAACCTTTTTTTTAACCTTTTTTTTAACCTTTTTTTTAACCTTTTTTTTAACCTTTTTTTTAACCTTTTTTTTAACCTTTTCGTCAATGATTTTTATGCATTTTTCCTAATTCATCATCTTCTCAAGTGCGAGAATTTATATCGATTCTTTGTTCTCACTCATCGATATCTCTAACTTCCATCGGTTTCACCAACGCGATCAATCGATAAACTTCAACGTTATCTCATATTTCACCCTTTCCGAGTATAACTTCCCGTAAATTCATATCGGTTATTTGTTCAAGCTCATCGATATCGCTTAATTTCCACCGCTTGCACCGAGAAATTCAATCGATTATTCTATACATTGTATCGATTTCCTTCCGCATTATATCGATTACTCAGTGGTTTCGCACATTTCTCCACGACAAAATTATTAATCTGCCCACATATAAATTACTCAGCGCCATCTATTTATCACACCAGCTTGCATATACAAGCTTCCTCAACCAATTCTCTATCAGCGCCCTCTGGTCTTGATCTCCAGCATTAGAAAATGGGCAGAAACCACTACAAACCCCATTTTCAGCTGTCCCGTTAGCGTTCGCAGCGCCACCTATCGGCGGGAAGGCGAACTACTACCGATGCATCGGTCGGAATCGATTTACCATCGATTAAAGGGCGTCCTGAAGCCGTTTTCTCTATACCATCGCCCTCTAGCGGGACTTTGAGCCGTCCGAGACAACTGTCGTTGCCACGGTAGATCGGGCTATCGCGCATGCGCTGTCTGAAACGAAGAATTCGTGGAAAATACCAAAATTTTAGCGGGAAATTCCAATATTTTCCAGGAAATTTTTGGAATCGGGTCTCCGGAAGGTATAAATAGGAGCGTCCTCGACCGTCATTCGGGTTTGTAAGCACCTCCTGATGATAGGAGGCTTAACCCAGGCTGAGGGGAGCTGCTCTCGCCAACCCTATAAAGACTGGGTCTTAGTTGCTCTGCGCACTAATCGCGGATCATATGGAGCAACTGACCTTGGTCTCCAACGCAAAAACAGCCTATAAAGACTGGACCTTAGTTCCTCTGGACAATGGAGCAACTGGTCTTGTTCTATGGCGTCAGAAAGCAAACAGAAACCACCACATACCCGTAACGAACGCATTCCCCATCGCCTAACGTCGTCTCCAAGCCATTTCCCCGTACTACCAGCGCCCTCTGCCGGGACTAGGAGGTGTCCCGTTAGCGTTCGCAGCGCCACCTATCGGCGGGAAGGCGAACTACTACCGATGCATCGGTCGGAATCGATTTACCATCGATTAAAGGGCGTCCTGAAGCCGTTTTCTCTATACCATCGCCCTCTAGCGGGACTTTGAGCCGTCCGAGACAACTGTCGTTGCCACGGTAGATCGGGCTATCGCGCATGCGCTGTCTGAAACGAAGAATTCGTGGAAAATACCAAAATTTTAGCGGGAAATTCCAATATTTTCCAGGAAATTTTTGGAATCGGGTCTCCGGAAGGTATAAATAGGAGCGTCCTCGACCGTCATTCGGGTTTGTAAGCACCTCCTGATGATAGGAGGCTTAACCCAGGCTGAGGGGAGCTGCTCTCGCCAACCCTATAAAGACTGGGTCTTAGTTGCTCTGCGCACTAATCGCGGATCATATGGAGCAACTGACCTTGGTCTCCAACGAAAAAACAGCCTATAAAGACTGGACCTTAGTTCCTCTGGACAATGGAGCAACTGGTCTTGTTCTATGGCGTCAGAAAGCAAACAGAAACCACCACATACCCGTAACGAACGCATTCCCCATCGCCTAACGTCGTCTCCAAGCCATTTCCCCGTACTACCAGCGCCCTCTGCCGGGACTAGGAGGTGTCCCGTTAGCGTTCGCAGCGCCACCTATCGGCGGGAAGGCGAACTACTACCGATGCATCGGTCGGAATCGATTTACCATCGATTAAAGGGCGTCCTGAAGCCGTTTTCTCTATACCATCGCCCTCTAGCGGGACTTTGAGCCGTCCGAGACAACTGTCGTTGCCACGGTAGATCGGGCTATCGCGCATGCGCTGTCTGAAACGAAGAATTCGTGGAAAATACCAAAATTTTAGCGGGAAATTCCAATATTTTCCAGGAAATTTTTGGAATCGGGTCTCCGGAAGGTATAAATAGGAGCGTCCTCGACCGTCATTCGGGTTTGTAAGCACCTCCTGATGATAGGAGGCTTAACCCAGGCTGAGGGGAGCTGCTCTCGCCAACCCTATAAAGATTTTTTAACCTTTTTTTTAACCTTTTTTTTAACCTTTTTTTTAACCTTTTTTTTAACCTTTTTTTTAACCTTTTTTTTAACCTTTTTTTTAACCTTTTTTTTAACCTTTTTTTTAACCTTTTTTTTAACCTTTTTTTTAACCTTTTCGTCAATGATTTTTATGCATTTTTCCTAATTCATCATCTTCTCAAGTGCGAGAATTTATATCGATTCTTTGTTCTCACTCATCGATATCTCTAACTTCCATCGGTTTCACCAACGCGATCAATCGATAAACTTCAACGTTATCTCATATTTCACCCTTTCCGAGTATAACTTCCCGTAAATTCATATCGGTTATTTGTTCAAGCTCATCGATATCGCTTAATTTCCACCGCTTGCACCGAGAAATTCAATCGATTATTCTATACATTGTATCGATTTCCTTCCGCATTATATCGATTACTCAGTGGTTTCGCACATTTCTCCACGACAAAATTATTAATCTGCCCACATATAAATTACTCAGCGCCATCTATTTATCACACCAGCTTGCATATACAAGCTTCCTCAACCAATTCTCTATCAGCGCCCTCTGGTCTTGATCTCCAGCATTAGAAAATGGGCAGAAACCACTACAAACCCCATTTTCAGCTGTCCCGTTAGCGTTCGCAGCGCCACCTATCGGCGGGAAGGCGAACTACTACCGATGCATCGGTCGGAATCGATTTACCATCGATTAAAGGGCGTCCTGAAGCCGTTTTCTCTATACCATCGCCCTCTAGCGGGACTTTGAGCCGTCCGAGACAACTGTCGTTGCCACGGTAGATCGGGCTATCGCGCATGCGCTGTCTGAAACGAAGAATTCGTGGAAAATACCAAAATTTTAGCGGGAAATTCCAATATTTTCCAGGAAATTTTTGGAATCGGGTCTCCGGAAGGTATAAATAGGAGCGTCCTCGACCGTCATTCGGGTTTGTAAGCACCTCCTGATGATAGGAGGCTTAACCCAGGCTGAGGGGAGCTGCTCTCGCCAACCCTATAAAGACTGGGTCTTAGTTGCTCTGCGCACTAATCGCGGATCATATGGAGCAACTGACCTTGGTCTCCAACGCAAAAACAGCCTATAAAGACTGGACCTTAGTTCCTCTGGACAATGGAGCAACTGGTCTTGTTCTATGGCGTCAGAAAGCAAACAGAAACCACCACATACCCGTAACGAACGCATTCCCCATCGCCTAACGTCGTCTCCAAGCCATTTCCCCGTACTACCAGCGCCCTCTGCCGGGACTAGGAGGTGTCCCGTTAGCGTTCGCAGCGCCACCTATCGGCGGGAAGGCGAACTACTACCGATGCATCGGTCGGAATCGATTTACCATCGATTAAAGGGCGTCCTGAAGCCGTTTTCTCTATACCATCGCCCTCTAGCGGGACTTTGAGCCGTCCGAGACAACTGTCGTTGCCACGGTAGATCGGGCTATCGCGCATGCGCTGTCTGAAACGAAGAATTCGTGGAAAATACCAAAATTTTAGCGGGAAATTCCAATATTTTCCAGGAAATTTTTGGAATCGGGTCTCCGGAAGGTATAAATAGGAGCGTCCTCGACCGTCATTCGGGTTTGTAAGCACCTCCTGATGATAGGAGGCTTAACCCAGGCTGAGGGGAGCTGCTCTCGCCAACCCTATAAAGACTGGGTCTTAGTTGCTCTGCGCACTAATCGCGGATCATATGGAGCAACTGACCTTGGTCTCCAACGAAAAAACAGCCTATAAAGACTGGACCTTAGTTCCTCTGGACAATGGAGCAACTGGTCTTGTTCTATGGCGTCAGAAAGCAAACAGAAACCACCACATACCCGTAACGAACGCATTCCCCATCGCCTAACGTCGTCTCCAAGCCATTTCCCCGTACTACCAGCGCCCTCTGCCGGGACTAGGAGGTGTCCCGTTAGCGTTCGCAGCGCCACCTATCGGCGGGAAGGCGAACTACTACCGATGCATCGGTCGGAATCGATTTACCATCGATTAAAGGGCGTCCTGAAGCCGTTTTCTCTATACCATCGCCCTCTAGCGGGACTTTGAGCCGTCCGAGACAACTGTCGTTGCCACGGTAGATCGGGCTATCGCGCATGCGCTGTCTGAAACGAAGAATTCGTGGAAAATACCAAAATTTTAGCGGGAAATTCCAATATTTTCCAGGAAATTTTTGGAATCGGGTCTCCGGAAGGTATAAATAGGAGCGTCCTCGACCGTCATTCGGGTTTGTAAGCACCTCCTGATGATAGGAGGCTTAACCCAGGCTGAGGGGAGCTGCTCTCGCCAACCCTATAAAGATTTTTTAACCTTTTTTTTAACCTTTTTTTTAACCTTTTTTTTAACCTTTTTTTTAACCTTTTTTTTAACCTTTTTTTTAACCTTTTTTTTAACCTTTTTTTTAACCTTTTTTTTAACCTTTTTTTTAACCTTTTTTTTAACCTTTTTTTTAACCTTTTCGTCAATGATTTTTATGCATTTTTCCTAATTCATCATCTTCTCAAGTGCGAGAATTTATATCGATTCTTTGTTCTCACTCATCGATATCTCTAACTTCCATCGGTTTCACCAACGCGATCAATCGATAAACTTCAACGTTATCTCATATTTCACCCTTTCCGAGTATAACTTCCCGTAAATTCATATCGGTTATTTGTTCAAGCTCATCGATATCGCTTAATTTCCACCGCTTGCACCGAGAAATTCAATCGATTATTCTATACATTGTATCGATTTCCTTCCGCATTATATCGATTACTCAGTGGTTTCGCACATTTCTCCACGACAAAATTATTAATCTGCCCACATATAAATTACTCAGCGCCATCTATTTATCACACCAGCTTGCATATACAAGCTTCCTCAACCAATTCTCTATCAGCGCCCTCTGGTCTTGATCTCCAGCATTAGAAAATGGGCAGAAACCACTACAAACCCCATTTTCAGCTGTCCCGTTAGCGTTCGCAGCGCCACCTATCGGCGGGAAGGCGAACTACTACCGATGCATCGGTCGGAATCGATTTACCATCGATTAAAGGGCGTCCTGAAGCCGTTTTCTCTATACCATCGCCCTCTAGCGGGACTTTGAGCCGTCCGAGACAACTGTCGTTGCCACGGTAGATCGGGCTATCGCGCATGCGCTGTCTGAAACGAAGAATTCGTGGAAAATACCAAAATTTTAGCGGGAAATTCCAATATTTTCCAGGAAATTTTTGGAATCGGGTCTCCGGAAGGTATAAATAGGAGCGTCCTCGACCGTCATTCGGGTTTGTAAGCACCTCCTGATGATAGGAGGCTTAACCCAGGCTGAGGGGAGCTGCTCTCGCCAACCCTATAAAGACTGGGTCTTAGTTGCTCTGCGCACTAATCGCGGATCATATGGAGCAACTGACCTTGGTCTCCAACGCAAAAACAGCCTATAAAGACTGGACCTTAGTTCCTCTGGACAATGGAGCAACTGGTCTTGTTCTATGGCGTCAGAAAGCAAACAGAAACCACCACATACCCGTAACGAACGCATTCCCCATCGCCTAACGTCGTCTCCAAGCCATTTCCCCGTACTACCAGCGCCCTCTGCCGGGACTAGGAGGTGTCCCGTTAGCGTTCGCAGCGCCACCTATCGGCGGGAAGGCGAACTACTACCGATGCATCGGTCGGAATCGATTTACCATCGATTAAAGGGCGTCCTGAAGCCGTTTTCTCTATACCATCGCCCTCTAGCGGGACTTTGAGCCGTCCGAGACAACTGTCGTTGCCACGGTAGATCGGGCTATCGCGCATGCGCTGTCTGAAACGAAGAATTCGTGGAAAATACCAAAATTTTAGCGGGAAATTCCAATATTTTCCAGGAAATTTTTGGAATCGGGTCTCCGGAAGGTATAAATAGGAGCGTCCTCGACCGTCATTCGGGTTTGTAAGCACCTCCTGATGATAGGAGGCTTAACCCAGGCTGAGGGGAGCTGCTCTCGCCAACCCTATAAAGACTGGGTCTTAGTTGCTCTGCGCACTAATCGCGGATCATATGGAGCAACTGACCTTGGTCTCCAACGAAAAAACAGCCTATAAAGACTGGACCTTAGTTCCTCTGGACAATGGAGCAACTGGTCTTGTTCTATGGCGTCAGAAAGCAAACAGAAACCACCACATACCCGTAACGAACGCATTCCCCATCGCCTAACGTCGTCTCCAAGCCATTTCCCCGTACTACCAGCGCCCTCTGCCGGGACTAGGAGGTGTCCCGTTAGCGTTCGCAGCGCCACCTATCGGCGGGAAGGCGAACTACTACCGATGCATCGGTCGGAATCGATTTACCATCGATTAAAGGGCGTCCTGAAGCCGTTTTCTCTATACCATCGCCCTCTAGCGGGACTTTGAGCCGTCCGAGACAACTGTCGTTGCCACGGTAGATCGGGCTATCGCGCATGCGCTGTCTGAAACGAAGAATTCGTGGAAAATACCAAAATTTTAGCGGGAAATTCCAATATTTTCCAGGAAATTTTTGGAATCGGGTCTCCGGAAGGTATAAATAGGAGCGTCCTCGACCGTCATTCGGGTTTGTAAGCACCTCCTGATGATAGGAGGCTTAACCCAGGCTGAGGGGAGCTGCTCTCGCCAACCCTATAAAGATTTTTTAACCTTTTTTTTAACCTTTTTTTTAACCTTTTTTTTAACCTTTTTTTTAACCTTTTTTTTAACCTTTTTTTTAACCTTTTTTTTAACCTTTTTTTTAACCTTTTTTTTAACCTTTTTTTTAACCTTTTTTTTAACCTTTTCGTCAATGATTTTTATGCATTTTTCCTAATTCATCATCTTCTCAAGTGCGAGAATTTATATCGATTCTTTGTTCTCACTCATCGATATCTCTAACTTCCATCGGTTTCACCAACGCGATCAATCGATAAACTTCAACGTTATCTCATATTTCACCCTTTCCGAGTATAACTTCCCGTAAATTCATATCGGTTATTTGTTCAAGCTCATCGATATCGCTTAATTTCCACCGCTTGCACCGAGAAATTCAATCGATTATTCTATACATTGTATCGATTTCCTTCCGCATTATATCGATTACTCAGTGGTTTCGCACATTTCTCCACGACAAAATTATTAATCTGCCCACATATAAATTACTCAGCGCCATCTATTTATCACACCAGCTTGCATATACAAGCTTCCTCAACCAATTCTCTATCAGCGCCCTCTGGTCTTGATCTCCAGCATTAGAAAATGGGCAGAAACCACTACAAACCCCATTTTCAGCTGTCCCGTTAGCGTTCGCAGCGCCACCTATCGGCGGGAAGGCGAACTACTACCGATGCATCGGTCGGAATCGATTTACCATCGATTAAAGGGCGTCCTGAAGCCGTTTTCTCTATACCATCGCCCTCTAGCGGGACTTTGAGCCGTCCGAGACAACTGTCGTTGCCACGGTAGATCGGGCTATCGCGCATGCGCTGTCTGAAACGAAGAATTCGTGGAAAATACCAAAATTTTAGCGGGAAATTCCAATATTTTCCAGGAAATTTTTGGAATCGGGTCTCCGGAAGGTATAAATAGGAGCGTCCTCGACCGTCATTCGGGTTTGTAAGCACCTCCTGATGATAGGAGGCTTAACCCAGGCTGAGGGGAGCTGCTCTCGCCAACCCTATAAAGACTGGGTCTTAGTTGCTCTGCGCACTAATCGCGGATCATATGGAGCAACTGACCTTGGTCTCCAACGCAAAAACAGCCTATAAAGACTGGACCTTAGTTCCTCTGGACAATGGAGCAACTGGTCTTGTTCTATGGCGTCAGAAAGCAAACAGAAACCACCACATACCCGTAACGAACGCATTCCCCATCGCCTAACGTCGTCTCCAAGCCATTTCCCCGTACTACCAGCGCCCTCTGCCGGGACTAGGAGGTGTCCCGTTAGCGTTCGCAGCGCCACCTATCGGCGGGAAGGCGAACTACTACCGATGCATCGGTCGGAATCGATTTACCATCGATTAAAGGGCGTCCTGAAGCCGTTTTCTCTATACCATCGCCCTCTAGCGGGACTTTGAGCCGTCCGAGACAACTGTCGTTGCCACGGTAGATCGGGCTATCGCGCATGCGCTGTCTGAAACGAAGAATTCGTGGAAAATACCAAAATTTTAGCGGGAAATTCCAATATTTTCCAGGAAATTTTTGGAATCGGGTCTCCGGAAGGTATAAATAGGAGCGTCCTCGACCGTCATTCGGGTTTGTAAGCACCTCCTGATGATAGGAGGCTTAACCCAGGCTGAGGGGAGCTGCTCTCGCCAACCCTATAAAGACTGGGTCTTAGTTGCTCTGCGCACTAATCGCGGATCATATGGAGCAACTGACCTTGGTCTCCAACGAAAAAACAGCCTATAAAGACTGGACCTTAGTTCCTCTGGACAATGGAGCAACTGGTCTTGTTCTATGGCGTCAGAAAGCAAACAGAAACCACCACATACCCGTAACGAACGCATTCCCCATCGCCTAACGTCGTCTCCAAGCCATTTCCCCGTACTACCAGCGCCCTCTGCCGGGACTAGGAGGTGTCCCGTTAGCGTTCGCAGCGCCACCTATCGGCGGGAAGGCGAACTACTACCGATGCATCGGTCGGAATCGATTTACCATCGATTAAAGGGCGTCCTGAAGCCGTTTTCTCTATACCATCGCCCTCTAGCGGGACTTTGAGCCGTCCGAGACAACTGTCGTTGCCACGGTAGATCGGGCTATCGCGCATGCGCTGTCTGAAACGAAGAATTCGTGGAAAATACCAAAATTTTAGCGGGAAATTCCAATATTTTCCAGGAAATTTTTGGAATCGGGTCTCCGGAAGGTATAAATAGGAGCGTCCTCGACCGTCATTCGGGTTTGTAAGCACCTCCTGATGATAGGAGGCTTAACCCAGGCTGAGGGGAGCTGCTCTCGCCAACCCTATAAAGATTTTTTAACCTTTTTTTTAACCTTTTTTTTAACCTTTTTTTTAACCTTTTTTTTAACCTTTTTTTTAACCTTTTTTTTAACCTTTTTTTTAACCTTTTTTTTAACCTTTTTTTTAACCTTTTTTTTAACCTTTTTTTTAACCTTTTCGTCAATGATTTTTATGCATTTTTCCTAATTCATCATCTTCTCAAGTGCGAGAATTTATATCGATTCTTTGTTCTCACTCATCGATATCTCTAACTTCCATCGGTTTCACCAACGCGATCAATCGATAAACTTCAACGTTATCTCATATTTCACCCTTTCCGAGTATAACTTCCCGTAAATTCATATCGGTTATTTGTTCAAGCTCATCGATATCGCTTAATTTCCACCGCTTGCACCGAGAAATTCAATCGATTATTCTATACATTGTATCGATTTCCTTCCGCATTATATCGATTACTCAGTGGTTTCGCACATTTCTCCACGACAAAATT
Organism: Pholcus phalangioides; assembly: GCF_987345545.1. NCBI lineage: Eukaryota > Metazoa > Arthropoda > Arachnida > Araneae > Pholcidae > Pholcus > Pholcus phalangioides. Next base: position 28,356 of record NW_028301638.1, read on the forward strand.
ATTAATCTGCCCACATATAAATTACTCAGCGCCATCTATTTATCACACCAGCTTGCATATACAAGCTTCCTCAACCAATTCTCTATCAGCGCCCTCTGGTCTTGATCTCCAGCATTAGAAAATGGGCAGAAACCACTACAAACCCCATTTTCAGCTGTCCCGTTAGCGTTCGCAGCGCCACCTATCGGCGGGAAGGCGAACTACTACCGATGCATCGGTCGGAATCGATTTACCATCGATTAAAGGGCGTCCTGAAGCCGTTTTCTCTATACCATCGCCCTCTAGCGGGACTTTGAGCCGTCCGAGACAACTGTCGTTGCCACGGTAGATCGGGCTATCGCGCATGCGCTGTCTGAAACGAAGAATTCGTGGAAAATACCAAAATTTTAGCGGGAAATTCCAATATTTTCCAGGAAATTTTTGGAATCGGGTCTCCGGAAGGTATAAATAGGAGCGTCCTCGACCGTCATTCGGGTTTGTAAGCACCTCCTGATGATAGGAGGCTTAACCCAGGCTGAGGGGAGCTGCTCTCGCCAACCCTATAAAGACTGGGTCTTAGTTGCTCTGCGCACTAATCGCGGATCATATGGAGCAACTGACCTTGGTCTCCAACGCAAAAACAGCCTATAAAGACTGGACCTTAGTTCCTCTGGACAATGGAGCAACTGGTCTTGTTCTATGGCGTCAGAAAGCAAACAGAAACCACCACATACCCGTAACGAACGCATTCCCCATCGCCTAACGTCGTCTCCAAGCCATTTCCCCGTACTACCAGCGCCCTCTGCCGGGACTAGGAGGTGTCCCGTTAGCGTTCGCAGCGCCACCTATCGGCGGGAAGGCGAACTACTACCGATGCATCGGTCGGAATCGATTTACCATCGATTAAAGGGCGTCCTGAAGCCGTTTTCTCTATACCATCGCCCTCTAGCGGGACTTTGAGCCGTCCGAGACAACTGTCGTTGCCACGGTAGATCGGGCTATCGCGCATGCGCTGTCTGAAACGAAGAATTCGTGGAAAATACCAAAATTTTAGCGGGAAATTCCAATATTTTCCAGGAAATTTTTGGAATCGGGTCTCCGGAAGGTATAAATAGGAGCGTCCTCGACCGTCATTCGGGTTTGTAAGCACCTCCTGATGATAGGAGGCTTAACCCAGGCTGAGGGGAGCTGCTCTCGCCAACCCTATAAAGACTGGGTCTTAGTTGCTCTGCGCACTAATCGCGGATCATATGGAGCAACTGACCTTGGTCTCCAACGAAAAAACAGCCTATAAAGACTGGACCTTAGTTCCTCTGGACAATGGAGCAACTGGTCTTGTTCTATGGCGTCAGAAAGCAAACAGAAACCACCACATACCCGTAACGAACGCATTCCCCATCGCCTAACGTCGTCTCCAAGCCATTTCCCCGTACTACCAGCGCCCTCTGCCGGGACTAGGAGGTGTCCCGTTAGCGTTCGCAGCGCCACCTATCGGCGGGAAGGCGAACTACTACCGATGCATCGGTCGGAATCGATTTACCATCGATTAAAGGGCGTCCTGAAGCCGTTTTCTCTATACCATCGCCCTCTAGCGGGACTTTGAGCCGTCCGAGACAACTGTCGTTGCCACGGTAGATCGGGCTATCGCGCATGCGCTGTCTGAAACGAAGAATTCGTGGAAAATACCAAAATTTTAGCGGGAAATTCCAATATTTTCCAGGAAATTTTTGGAATCGGGTCTCCGGAAGGTATAAATAGGAGCGTCCTCGACCGTCATTCGGGTTTGTAAGCACCTCCTGATGATAGGAGGCTTAACCCAGGCTGAGGGGAGCTGCTCTCGCCAACCCTATAAAGATTTTTTAACCTTTTTTTTAACCTTTTTTTTAACCTTTTTTTTAACCTTTTTTTTAACCTTTTTTTTAACCTTTTTTTTAACCTTTTTTTTAACCTTTTTTTTAACCTTTTTTTTAACCTTTTTTTTAACCTTTTTTTTAACCTTTTTTTTAACCTTTTCGTCAATGATTTTTATGCATTTTTCCTAATTCATCATCTTCTCAAGTGCGAGAATTTATATCGATTCTTTGTTCTCACTCATCGATATCTCTAACTTCCATCGGTTTCACCAACGCGATCAATCGATAAACTTCAACGTTATCTCATATTTCACCCTTTCCGAGTATAACTTCCCGTAAATTCATATCGGTTATTTGTTCAAGCTCATCGATATCGCTTAATTTCCACCGCTTGCACCGAGAAATTCAATCGATTATTCTATACATTGTATCGATTTCCTTCCGCATTATATCGATTACTCAGTGGTTTCGCACATTTCTCCACGACAAAATTATTAATCTGCCCACATATAAATTACTCAGCGCCATCTATTTATCACACCAGCTTGCATATACAAGCTTCCTCAACCAATTCTCTATCAGCGCCCTCTGGTCTTGATCTCCAGCATTAGAAAATGGGCAGAAACCACTACAAACCCCATTTTCAGCTGTCCCGTTAGCGTTCGCAGCGCCACCTATCGGCGGGAAGGCGAACTACTACCGATGCATCGGTCGGAATCGATTTACCATCGATTAAAGGGCGTCCTGAAGCCGTTTTCTCTATACCATCGCCCTCTAGCGGGACTTTGAGCCGTCCGAGACAACTGTCGTTGCCACGGTAGATCGGGCTATCGCGCATGCGCTGTCTGAAACGAAGAATTCGTGGAAAATACCAAAATTTTAGCGGGAAATTCCAATATTTTCCAGGAAATTTTTGGAATCGGGTCTCCGGAAGGTATAAATAGGAGCGTCCTCGACCGTCATTCGGGTTTGTAAGCACCTCCTGATGATAGGAGGCTTAACCCAGGCTGAGGGGAGCTGCTCTCGCCAACCCTATAAAGACTGGGTCTTAGTTGCTCTGCGCACTAATCGCGGATCATATGGAGCAACTGACCTTGGTCTCCAACGCAAAAACAGCCTATAAAGACTGGACCTTAGTTCCTCTGGACAATGGAGCAACTGGTCTTGTTCTATGGCGTCAGAAAGCAAACAGAAACCACCACATACCCGTAACGAACGCATTCCCCATCGCCTAACGTCGTCTCCAAGCCATTTCCCCGTACTACCAGCGCCCTCTGCCGGGACTAGGAGGTGTCCCGTTAGCGTTCGCAGCGCCACCTATCGGCGGGAAGGCGAACTACTACCGATGCATCGGTCGGAATCGATTTACCATCGATTAAAGGGCGTCCTGAAGCCGTTTTCTCTATACCATCGCCCTCTAGCGGGACTTTGAGCCGTCCGAGACAACTGTCGTTGCCACGGTAGATCGGGCTATCGCGCATGCGCTGTCTGAAACGAAGAATTCGTGGAAAATACCAAAATTTTAGCGGGAAATTCCAATATTTTCCAGGAAATTTTTGGAATCGGGTCTCCGGAAGGTATAAATAGGAGCGTCCTCGACCGTCATTCGGGTTTGTAAGCACCTCCTGATGATAGGAGGCTTAACCCAGGCTGAGGGGAGCTGCTCTCGCCAACCCTATAAAGATTTTTTAACCTTTTTTTTAACCTTTTTTTTAACCTTTTTTTTAACCTTTTTTTTAACCTTTTTTTTAACCTTTTTTTTAACCTTTTTTTTAACCTTTTTTTTAACCTTTTTTTTAACCTTTTTTTTAACCTTTTTTTTAACCTTTTTTTTAACCTTTTCGTCAATGATTTTTATGCATTTTTCCTAATTCATCATCTTCTCAAGTGCGAGAATTTATATCGATTCTTTGTTCTCACTCATCGATATCTCTAACTTCCATCGGTTTCACCAACGCGATCAATCGATAAACTTCAACGTTATCTCATATTTCACCCTTTCCGAGTATAACTTCCCGTAAATTCATATCGGTTATTTGTTCAAGCTCATCGATATCGCTTAATTTCCACCGCTTGCACCGAGAAATTCAATCGATTATTCTATACATTGTATCGATTTCCTTCCGCATTATATCGATTACTCAGTGGTTTCGCACATTTCTCCACGACAAAATTATTAATCTGCCCACATATAAATTACTCAGCGCCATCTATTTATCACACCAGCTTGCATATACAAGCTTCCTCAACCAATTCTCTATCAGCGCCCTCTGGTCTTGATCTCCAGCATTAGAAAATGGGCAGAAACCACTACAAACCCCATTTTCAGCTGTCCCGTTAGCGTTCGCAGCGCCACCTATCGGCGGGAAGGCGAACTACTACCGATGCATCGGTCGGAATCGATTTACCATCGATTAAAGGGCGTCCTGAAGCCGTTTTCTCTATACCATCGCCCTCTAGCGGGACTTTGAGCCGTCCGAGACAACTGTCGTTGCCACGGTAGATCGGGCTATCGCGCATGCGCTGTCTGAAACGAAGAATTCGTGGAAAATACCAAAATTTTAGCGGGAAATTCCAATATTTTCCAGGAAATTTTTGGAATCGGGTCTCCGGAAGGTATAAATAGGAGCGTCCTCGACCGTCATTCGGGTTTGTAAGCACCTCCTGATGATAGGAGGCTTAACCCAGGCTGAGGGGAGCTGCTCTCGCCAACCCTATAAAGACTGGGTCTTAGTTGCTCTGCGCACTAATCGCGGATCATATGGAGCAACTGACCTTGGTCTCCAACGCAAAAACAGCCTATAAAGACTGGACCTTAGTTCCTCTGGACAATGGAGCAACTGGTCTTGTTCTATGGCGTCAGAAAGCAAACAGAAACCACCACATACCCGTAACGAACGCATTCCCCATCGCCTAACGTCGTCTCCAAGCCATTTCCCCGTACTACCAGCGCCCTCTGCCGGGACTAGGAGGTGTCCCGTTAGCGTTCGCAGCGCCACCTATCGGCGGGAAGGCGAACTACTACCGATGCATCGGTCGGAATCGATTTACCATCGATTAAAGGGCGTCCTGAAGCCGTTTTCTCTATACCATCGCCCTCTAGCGGGACTTTGAGCCGTCCGAGACAACTGTCGTTGCCACGGTAGATCGGGCTATCGCGCATGCGCTGTCTGAAACGAAGAATTCGTGGAAAATACCAAAATTTTAGCGGGAAATTCCAATATTTTCCAGGAAATTTTTGGAATCGGGTCTCCGGAAGGTATAAATAGGAGCGTCCTCGACCGTCATTCGGGTTTGTAAGCACCTCCTGATGATAGGAGGCTTAACCCAGGCTGAGGGGAGCTGCTCTCGCCAACCCTATAAAGACTGGGTCTTAGTTGCTCTGCGCACTAATCGCGGATCATATGGAGCAACTGACCTTGGTCTCCAACGAAAAAACAGCCTATAAAGACTGGACCTTAGTTCCTCTGGACAATGGAGCAACTGGTCTTGTTCTATGGCGTCAGAAAGCAAACAGAAACCACCACATACCCGTAACGAACGCATTCCCCATCGCCTAACGTCGTCTCCAAGCCATTTCCCCGTACTACCAGCGCCCTCTGCCGGGACTAGGAGGTGTCCCGTTAGCGTTCGCAGCGCCACCTATCGGCGGGAAGGCGAACTACTACCGATGCATCGGTCGGAATCGATTTACCATCGATTAAAGGGCGTCCTGAAGCCGTTTTCTCTATACCATCGCCCTCTAGCGGGACTTTGAGCCGTCCGAGACAACTGTCGTTGCCACGGTAGATCGGGCTATCGCGCATGCGCTGTCTGAAACGAAGAATTCGTGGAAAATACCAAAATTTTAGCGGGAAATTCCAATATTTTCCAGGAAATTTTTGGAATCGGGTCTCCGGAAGGTATAAATAGGAGCGTCCTCGACCGTCATTCGGGTTTGTAAGCACCTCCTGATGATAGGAGGCTTAACCCAGGCTGAGGGGAGCTGCTCTCGCCAACCCTATAAAGATTTTTTAACCTTTTTTTTAACCTTTTTTTTAACCTTTTTTTTAACCTTTTTTTTAACCTTTTTTTTAACCTTTTTTTTAACCTTTTTTTTAACCTTTTTTTTAACCTTTTTTTTAACCTTTTTTTTAACCTTTTTTTTAACCTTTTCGTCAATGATTTTTATGCATTTTTCCTAATTCATCATCTTCTCAAGTGCGAGAATTTATATCGATTCTTTGTTCTCACTCATCGATATCTCTAACTTCCATCGGTTTCACCAACGCGATCAATCGATAAACTTCAACGTTATCTCATATTTCACCCTTTCCGAGTATAACTTCCCGTAAATTCATATCGGTTATTTGTTCAAGCTCATCGATATCGCTTAATTTCCACCGCTTGCACCGAGAAATTCAATCGATTATTCTATACATTGTATCGATTTCCTTCCGCATTATATCGATTACTCAGTGGTTTCGCACATTTCTCCACGACAAAATTATTAATCTGCCCACATATAAATTACTCAGCGCCATCTATTTATCACACCAGCTTGCATATACAAGCTTCCTCAACCAATTCTCTATCAGCGCCCTCTGGTCTTGATCTCCAGCATTAGAAAATGGGCAGAAACCACTACAAACCCCATTTTCAGCTGTCCCGTTAGCGTTCGCAGCGCCACCTATCGGCGGGAAGGCGAACTACTACCGATGCATCGGTCGGAATCGATTTACCATCGATTAAAGGGCGTCCTGAAGCCGTTTTCTCTATACCATCGCCCTCTAGCGGGACTTTGAGCCGTCCGAGACAACTGTCGTTGCCACGGTAGATCGGGCTATCGCGCATGCGCTGTCTGAAACGAAGAATTCGTGGAAAATACCAAAATTTTAGCGGGAAATTCCAATATTTTCCAGGAAATTTTTGGAATCGGGTCTCCGGAAGGTATAAATAGGAGCGTCCTCGACCGTCATTCGGGTTTGTAAGCACCTCCTGATGATAGGAGGCTTAACCCAGGCTGAGGGGAGCTGCTCTCGCCAACCCTATAAAGACTGGGTCTTAGTTGCTCTGCGCACTAATCGCGGATCATATGGAGCAACTGACCTTGGTCTCCAACGCAAAAACAGCCTATAAAGACTGGACCTTAGTTCCTCTGGACAATGGAGCAACTGGTCTTGTTCTATGGCGTCAGAAAGCAAACAGAAACCACCACATACCCGTAACGAACGCATTCCCCATCGCCTAACGTCGTCTCCAAGCCATTTCCCCGTACTACCAGCGCCCTCTGCCGGGACTAGGAGGTGTCCCGTTAGCGTTCGCAGCGCCACCTATCGGCGGGAAGGCGAACTACTACCGATGCATCGGTCGGAATCGATTTACCATCGATTAAAGGGCGTCCTGAAGCCGTTTTCTCTATACCATCGCCCTCTAGCGGGACTTTGAGCCGTCCGAGACAACTGTCGTTGCCACGGTAGATCGGGCTATCGCGCATGCGCTGTCTGAAACGAAGAATTCGTGGAAAATACCAAAATTTTAGCGGGAAATTCCAATATTTTCCAGGAAATTTTTGGAATCGGGTCTCCGGAAGGTATAAATAGGAGCGTCCTCGACCGTCATTCGGGTTTGTAAGCACCTCCTGATGATAGGAGGCTTAACCCAGGCTGAGGGGAGCTGCTCTCGCCAACCCTATAAAGACTGGGTCTTAGTTGCTCTGCGCACTAATCGCGGATCATATGGAGCAACTGACCTTGGTCTCCAACGAAAAAACAGCCTATAAAGACTGGACCTTAGTTCCTCTGGACAATGGAGCAACTGGTCTTGTTCTATGGCGTCAGAAAGCAAACAGAAACCACCACATACCCGTAACGAACGCATTCCCCATCGCCTAACGTCGTCTCCAAGCCATTTCCCCGTACTACCAGCGCCCTCTGCCGGGACTAGGAGGTGTCCCGTTAGCGTTCGCAGCGCCACCTATCGGCGGGAAGGCGAACTACTACCGATGCATCGGTCGGAATCGATTTACCATCGATTAAAGGGCGTCCTGAAGCCGTTTTCTCTATACCATCGCCCTCTAGCGGGACTTTGAGCCGTCCGAGACAACTGTCGTTGCCACGGTAGATCGGGCTATCGCGCATGCGCTGTCTGAAACGAAGAATTCGTGGAAAATACCAAAATTTTAGCGGGAAATTCCAATATTTTCCAGGAAATTTTTGGAATCGGGTCTCCGGAAGGTATAAATAGGAGCGTCCTCGACCGTCATTCGGGTTTGTAAGCACCTCCTGATGATAGGAGGCTTAACCCAGGCTGAGGGGAGCTGCTCTCGCCAACCCTATAAAGATTTTTTAACCTTTTTTTTAACCTTTTTTTTAACCTTTTTTTTAACCTTTTTTTTAACCTTTTTTTTAACCTTTTTTTTAACCTTTTTTTTAACCTTTTTTTTAACCTTTTTTTTAACCTTTTTTTTAACCTTTTTTTTAACCTTTTTTTTAACCTTTTCGTCAATGATTTTTATGCATTTTTCCTAATTCATCATCTTCTCAAGTGCGAGAATTTATATCGATTCTTTGTTCTCACTCATCGATATCTCTAACTTCCATCGGTTTCACCAACGCGATCAATCGATAAACTTCAACGTTATCTCATATTTCACCCTTTCCGAGTATAACTTCCCGTAAATTCATATCGGTTATTTGTTCAAGCTCATCGATATCGCTTAATTTCCACCGCTTGCACCGAGAAATTCAATCGATTATTCTATACATTGTATCGATTTCCTTCCGCATTATATCGATTACTCAGTGGTTTCGCACATTTCTCCACGACAAAATTATTAATCTGCCCACATATAAATTACTCAGCGCCATCTATTTATCACACCAGCTTGCATATACAAGCTTCCTCAACCAATTCTCTATCAGCGCCCTCTGGTCTTGATCTCCAGCATTAGAAAATGGGCAGAAACCACTACAAACCCCATTTTCAGCTGTCCCGTTAGCGTTCGCAGCGCCACCTATCGGCGGGAAGGCGAACTACTACCGATGCATCGGTCGGAATCGATTTACCATCGATTAAAGGGCGTCCTGAAGCCGTTTTCTCTATACCATCGCCCTCTAGCGGGACTTTGAGCCGTCCGAGACAACTGTCGTTGCCACGGTAGATCGGGCTATCGCGCATGCGCTGTCTGAAACGAAGAATTCGTGGAAAATACCAAAATTTTAGCGGGAAATTCCAATATTTTCCAGGAAATTTTTGGAATCGGGTCTCCGGAAGGTATAAATAGGAGCGTCCTCGACCGTCATTCGGGTTTGTAAGCACCTCCTGATGATAGGAGGCTTAACCCAGGCTGAGGGGAGCTGCTCTCGCCAACCCTATAAAGACTGGGTCTTAGTTGCTCTGCGCACTAATCGCGGATCATATGGAGCAACTGACCTTGGTCTCCAACGCAAAAACAGCCTATAAAGACTGGACCTTAGTTCCTCTGGACAATGGAGCAACTGGTCTTGTTCTATGGCGTCAGAAAGCAAACAGAAACCACCACATACCCGTAACGAACGCATTCCCCATCGCCTAACGTCGTCTCCAAGCCATTTCCCCGTACTACCAGCGCCCTCTGCCGGGACTAGGAGGTGTCCCGTTAGCGTTCGCAGCGCCACCTATCGGCGGGAAGGCGAACTACTACCGATGCATCGGTCGGAATCGATTTACCATCGATTAAAGGGCGTCCTGAAGCCGTTTTCTCTATACCATCGCCCTCTAGCGGGACTTTGAGCCGTCCGAGACAACTGTCGTTGCCACGGTAGATCGGGCTATCGCGCATGCGCTGTCTGAAACGAAGAATTCGTGGAAAATACCAAAATTTTAGCGGGAAATTCCAATATTTTCCAGGAAATTTTTGGAATCGGGTCTCCGGAAGGTATAAATAGGAGCGTCCTCGACCGTCATTCGGGTTTGTAAGCACCTCCTGATGATAGGAGGCTTAACCCAGGCTGAGGGGAGCTGCTCTCGCCAACCCTATAAAGACTGGGTCTTAGTTGCTCTGCGCACTAATCGCGGATCATATGGAGCAACTGACCTTGGTCTCCAACGAAAAAACAGCCTATAAAGACTGGACCTTAGTTCCTCTGGACAATGGAGCAACTGGTCTTGTTCTATGGCGTCAGAAAGCAAACAGAAACCACCACATACCCGTAACGAACGCATTCCCCATCGCCTAACGTCGTCTCCAAGCCATTTCCCCGTACTACCAGCGCCCTCTGCCGGGACTAGGAGGTGTCCCGTTAGCGTTCGCAGCGCCACCTATCGGCGGGAAGGCGAACTACTACCGATGCATCGGTCGGAATCGATTTACCATCGATTAAAGGGCGTCCTGAAGCCGTTTTCTCTATACCATCGCCCTCTAGCGGGACTTTGAGCCGTCCGAGACAACTGTCGTTGCCACGGTAGATCGGGCTATCGCGCATGCGCTGTCTGAAACGAAGAATTCGTGGAAAATACCAAAATTTTAGCGGGAAATTCCAATATTTTCCAGGAAATTTTTGGAATCGGGTCTCCGGAAGGTATAAATAGGAGCGTCCTCGACCGTCATTCGGGTTTGTAAGCACCTCCTGATGATAGGAGGCTTAACCCAGGCTGAGGGGAGCTGCTCTCGCCAACCCTATAAAGATTTTTTAACCTTTTTTTTAACCTTTTTTTTAACCTTTTTTTTAACCTTTTTTTTAACCTTTTTTTTAACCTTTTTTTTAACCTTTTTTTTAACCTTTTTTTTAACCTTTTTTTTAACCTTTTTTTTAACCTTTTTTTTAACCTTTTTTTTAACCTTTTCGTCAATGATTTTTATGCATTTTTCCTAATTCATCATCTTCTCAAGTGCGAGAATTTATATCGATTCTTTGTTCTCACTCATCGATATCTCTAACTTCCATCGGTTTCACCAACGCGATCAATCGATAAACTTCAACGTTATCTCATATTTCACCCTTTCCGAGTATAACTTCCCGTAAATTCATATCGGTTATTTGTTCAAGCTCATCGATATCGCTTAATTTCCACCGCTTGCACCGAGAAATTCAATCGATTATTCTATACATTGTATCGATTTCCTTCCGCATTATATCGATTACTCAGTGGTTTCGCACATTTCTCCACGACAAAATTATTAATCTGCCCACATATAAATTACTCAGCGCCATCTATTTATCACACCAGCTTGCATATACAAGCTTCCTCAACCAATTCTCTATCAGCGCCCTCTGGTCTTGATCTCCAGCATTAGAAAATGGGCAGAAACCACTACAAACCCCATTTTCAGCTGTCCCGTTAGCGTTCGCAGCGCCACCTATCGGCGGGAAGGCGAACTACTACCGATGCATCGGTCGGAATCGATTTACCATCGATTAAAGGGCGTCCTGAAGCCGTTTTCTCTATACCATCGCCCTCTAGCGGGACTTTGAGCCGTCCGAGACAACTGTCGTTGCCACGGTAGATCGGGCTATCGCGCATGCGCTGTCTGAAACGAAGAATTCGTGGAAAATACCAAAATTTTAGCGGGAAATTCCAATATTTTCCAGGAAATTTTTGGAATCGGGTCTCCGGAAGGTATAAATAGGAGCGTCCTCGACCGTCATTCGGGTTTGTAAGCACCTCCTGATGATAGGAGGCTTAACCCAGGCTGAGGGGAGCTGCTCTCGCCAACCCTATAAAGACTGGGTCTTAGTTGCTCTGCGCACTAATCGCGGATCATATGGAGCAACTGACCTTGGTCTCCAACGCAAAAACAGCCTATAAAGACTGGACCTTAGTTCCTCTGGACAATGGAGCAACTGGTCTTGTTCTATGGCGTCAGAAAGCAAACAGAAACCACCACATACCCGTAACGAACGCATTCCCCATCGCCTAACGTCGTCTCCAAGCCATTTCCCCGTACTACCAGCGCCCTCTGCCGGGACTAGGAGGTGTCCCGTTAGCGTTCGCAGCGCCACCTATCGGCGGGAAGGCGAACTACTACCGATGCATCGGTCGGAATCGATTTACCATCGATTAAAGGGCGTCCTGAAGCCGTTTTCTCTATACCATCGCCCTCTAGCGGGACTTTGAGCCGTCCGAGACAACTGTCGTTGCCACGGTAGATCGGGCTATCGCGCATGCGCTGTCTGAAACGAAGAATTCGTGGAAAATACCAAAATTTTAGCGGGAAATTCCAATATTTTCCAGGAAATTTTTGGAATCGGGTCTCCGGAAGGTATAAATAGGAGCGTCCTCGACCGTCATTCGGGTTTGTAAGCACCTCCTGATGATAGGAGGCTTAACCCAGGCTGAGGGGAGCTGCTCTCGCCAACCCTATAAAGACTGGGTCTTAGTTGCTCTGCGCACTAATCGCGGATCATATGGAGCAACTGACCTTGGTCTCCAACGAAAAAACAGCCTATAAAGACTGGACCTTAGTTCCTCTGGACAATGGAGCAACTGGTCTTGTTCTATGGCGTCAGAAAGCAAACAGAAACCACCACATACCCGTAACGAACGCATTCCCCATCGCCTAACGTCGTCTCCAAGCCATTTCCCCGTACTACCAGCGCCCTCTGCCGGGACTAGGAGGTGTCCCGTTAGCGTTCGCAGCGCCACCTATCGGCGGGAAGGCGAACTACTACCGATGCATCGGTCGGAATCGATTTACCATCGATTAAAGGGCGTCCTGAAGCCGTTTTCTCTATACCATCGCCCTCTAGCGGGACTTTGAGCCGTCCGAGACAACTGTCGTTGCCACGGTAGATCGGGCTATCGCGCATGCGCTGTCTGAAACGAAGAATTCGTGGAAAATACCAAAATTTTAGCGGGAAATTCCAATATTTTCCAGGAAATTTTTGGAATCGGGTCTCCGGAAGGTATAAATAGGAGCGTCCTCGACCGTCATTCGGGTTTGTAAGCACCTCCTGATGATAGGAGGCTTAACCCAGGCTGAGGGGAGCTGCTCTCGCCAACCCTATAAAGATTTTTTAACCTTTTTTTTAACCTTTTTTTTAACCTTTTTTTTAACCTTTTTTTTAACCTTTTTTTTAACCTTTTTTTTAACCTTTTTTTTAACCTTTTTTTTAACCTTTTTTTTAACCTTTTTTTTAACCTTTTTTTTAACCTTTTTTTTAACCTTTTCGTCAATGATTTTTATGCATTTTTCCTAATTCATCATCTTCTCAAGTGCGAGAATTTATATCGATTCTTTGTTCTCACTCATCGATATCTCTAACTTCCATCGGTTTCACCAACGCGATCAATCGATAAACTTCAACGTTATCTCATATTTCACCCTTTCCGAGTATAACTTCCCGTAAATTCATATCGGTTATTTGTTCAAGCTCATCGATATCGCTTAATTTCCACCGCTTGCACCGAGAAATTCAATCGATTATTCTATACATTGTATCGATTTCCTTCCGCATTATATCGATTACTCAGTGGTTTCGCACATTTCTCCACGACAAAATTATTAATCTGCCCACATATAAATTACTCAGCGCCATCTATTTATCACACCAGCTTGCATATACAAGCTTCCTCAACCAATTCTCTATCAGCGCCCTCTGGTCTTGATCTCCAGCATTAGAAAATGGGCAGAAACCACTACAAACCCCATTTTCAGCTGTCCCGTTAGCGTTCGCAGCGCCACCTATCGGCGGGAAGGCGAACTACTACCGATGCATCGGTCGGAATCGATTTACCATCGATTAAAGGGCGTCCTGAAGCCGTTTTCTCTATACCATCGCCCTCTAGCGGGACTTTGAGCCGTCCGAGACAACTGTCGTTGCCACGGTAGATCGGGCTATCGCGCATGCGCTGTCTGAAACGAAGAATTCGTGGAAAATACCAAAATTTTAGCGGGAAATTCCAATATTTTCCAGGAAATTTTTGGAATCGGGTCTCCGGAAGGTATAAATAGGAGCGTCCTCGACCGTCATTCGGGTTTGTAAGCACCTCCTGATGATAGGAGGCTTAACCCAGGCTGAGGGGAGCTGCTCTCGCCAACCCTATAAAGACTGGGTCTTAGTTGCTCTGCGCACTAATCGCGGATCATATGGAGCAACTGACCTTGGTCTCCAACGCAAAAACAGCCTATAAAGACTGGACCTTAGTTCCTCTGGACAATGGAGCAACTGGTCTTGTTCTATGGCGTCAGAAAGCAAACAGAAACCACCACATACCCGTAACGAACGCATTCCCCATCGCCTAACGTCGTCTCCAAGCCATTTCCCCGTACTACCAGCGCCCTCTGCCGGGACTAGGAGGTGTCCCGTTAGCGTTCGCAGCGCCACCTATCGGCGGGAAGGCGAACTACTACCGATGCATCGGTCGGAATCGATTTACCATCGATTAAAGGGCGTCCTGAAGCCGTTTTCTCTATACCATCGCCCTCTAGCGGGACTTTGAGCCGTCCGAGACAACTGTCGTTGCCACGGTAGATCGGGCTATCGCGCATGCGCTGTCTGAAACGAAGAATTCGTGGAAAATACCAAAATTTTAGCGGGAAATTCCAATATTTTCCAGGAAATTTTTGGAATCGGGTCTCCGGAAGGTATAAATAGGAGCGTCCTCGACCGTCATTCGGGTTTGTAAGCACCTCCTGATGATAGGAGGCTTAACCCAGGCTGAGGGGAGCTGCTCTCGCCAACCCTATAAAGATTTTTTAACCTTTTTTTTAACCTTTTTTTTAACCTTTTTTTTAACCTTTTTTTTAACCTTTTTTTTAACCTTTTTTTTAACCTTTTTTTTAACCTTTTTTTTAACCTTTTTTTTAACCTTTTTTTTAACCTTTTTTTTAACCTTTTTTTTAACCTTTTCGTCAATGATTTTTATGCATTTTTCCTAATTCATCATCTTCTCAAGTGCGAGAATTTATATCGATTCTTTGTTCTCACTCATCGATATCTCTAACTTCCATCGGTTTCACCAACGCGATCAATCGATAAACTTCAACGTTATCTCATATTTCACCCTTTCCGAGTATAACTTCCCGTAAATTCATATCGGTTATTTGTTCAAGCTCATCGATATCGCTTAATTTCCACCGCTTGCACCGAGAAATTCAATCGATTATTCTATACATTGTATCGATTTCCTTCCGCATTATATCGATTACTCAGTGGTTTCGCACATTTCTCCACGACAAAATTATTAATCTGCCCACATATAAATTACTCAGCGCCATCTATTTATCACACCAGCTTGCATATACAAGCTTCCTCAACCAATTCTCTATCAGCGCCCTCTGGTCTTGATCTCCAGCATTAGAAAATGGGCAGAAACCACTACAAACCCCATTTTCAGCTGTCCCGTTAGCGTTCGCAGCGCCACCTATCGGCGGGAAGGCGAACTACTACCGATGCATCGGTCGGAATCGATTTACCATCGATTAAAGGGCGTCCTGAAGCCGTTTTCTCTATACCATCGCCCTCTAGCGGGACTTTGAGCCGTCCGAGACAACTGTCGTTGCCACGGTAGATCGGGCTATCGCGCATGCGCTGTCTGAAACGAAGAATTCGTGGAAAATACCAAAATTTTAGCGGGAAATTCCAATATTTTCCAGGAAATTTTTGGAATCGGGTCTCCGGAAGGTATAAATAGGAGCGTCCTCGACCGTCATTCGGGTTTGTAAGCACCTCCTGATGATAGGAGGCTTAACCCAGGCTGAGGGGAGCTGCTCTCGCCAACCCTATAAAGACTGGGTCTTAGTTGCTCTGCGCACTAATCGCGGATCATATGGAGCAACTGACCTTGGTCTCCAACGCAAAAACAGCCTATAAAGACTGGACCTTAGTTCCTCTGGACAATGGAGCAACTGGTCTTGTTCTATGGCGTCAGAAAGCAAACAGAAACCACCACATACCCGTAACGAACGCATTCCCCATCGCCTAACGTCGTCTCCAAGCCATTTCCCCGTACTACCAGCGCCCTCTGCCGGGACTAGGAGGTGTCCCGTTAGCGTTCGCAGCGCCACCTATCGGCGGGAAGGCGAACTACTACCGATGCATCGGTCGGAATCGATTTACCATCGATTAAAGGGCGTCCTGAAGCCGTTTTCTCTATACCATCGCCCTCTAGCGGGACTTTGAGCCGTCCGAGACAACTGTCGTTGCCACGGTAGATCGGGCTATCGCGCATGCGCTGTCTGAAACGAAGAATTCGTGGAAAATACCAAAATTTTAGCGGGAAATTCCAATATTTTCCAGGAAATTTTTGGAATCGGGTCTCCGGAAGGTATAAATAGGAGCGTCCTCGACCGTCATTCGGGTTTGTAAGCACCTCCTGATGATAGGAGGCTTAACCCAGGCTGAGGGGAGCTGCTCTCGCCAACCCTATAAAGACTGGGTCTTAGTTGCTCTGCGCACTAATCGCGGATCATATGGAGCAACTGACCTTGGTCTCCAACGAAAAAACAGCCTATAAAGACTGGACCTTAGTTCCTCTGGACAATGGAGCAACTGGTCTTGTTCTATGGCGTCAGAAAGCAAACAGAAACCACCACATACCCGTAACGAACGCATTCCCCATCGCCTAACGTCGTCTCCAAGCCATTTCCCCGTACTACCAGCGCCCTCTGCCGGGACTAGGAGGTGTCCCGTTAGCGTTCGCAGCGCCACCTATCGGCGGGAAGGCGAACTACTACCGATGCATCGGTCGGAATCGATTTACCATCGATTAAAGGGCGTCCTGAAGCCGTTTTCTCTATACCATCGCCCTCTAGCGGGACTTTGAGCCGTCCGAGACAACTGTCGTTGCCACGGTAGATCGGGCTATCGCGCATGCGCTGTCTGAAACGAAGAATTCGTGGAAAATACCAAAATTTTAGCGGGAAATTCCAATATTTTCCAGGAAATTTTTGGAATCGGGTCTCCGGAAGGTATAAATAGGAGCGTCCTCGACCGTCATTCGGGTTTGTAAGCACCTCCTGATGATAGGAGGCTTAACCCAGGCTGAGGGGAGCTGCTCTCGCCAACCCTATAAAGATTTTTTAACCTTTTTTTTAACCTTTTTTTTAACCTTTTTTTTAACCTTTTTTTTAACCTTTTTTTTAACCTTTTTTTTAACCTTTTTTTTAACCTTTTTTTTAACCTTTTTTTTAACCTTTTTTTTAACCTTTTTTTTAACCTTTTCGTCAATGATTTTTATGCATTTTTCCTAATTCATCATCTTCTCAAGTGCGAGAATTTATATCGATTCTTTGTTCTCACTCATCGATATCTCTAACTTCCATCGGTTTCACCAACGCGATCAATCGATAAACTTCAACGTTATCTCATATTTCACCCTTTCCGAGTATAACTTCCCGTAAATTCATATCGGTTATTTGTTCAAGCTCATCGATATCGCTTAATTTCCACCGCTTGCACCGAGAAATTCAATCGATTATTCTATACATTGTATCGATTTCCTTCCGCATTATATCGATTACTCAGTGGTTTCGCACATTTCTCCACGACAAAATTATTAATCTGCCCACATATAAATTACTCAGCGCCATCTATTTATCACACCAGCTTGCATATACAAGCTTCCTCAACCAATTCTCTATCAGCGCCCTCTGGTCTTGATCTCCAGCATTAGAAAATGGGCAGAAACCACTACAAACCCCATTTTCAGCTGTCCCGTTAGCGTTCGCAGCGCCACCTATCGGCGGGAAGGCGAACTACTACCGATGCATCGGTCGGAATCGATTTACCATCGATTAAAGGGCGTCCTGAAGCCGTTTTCTCTATACCATCGCCCTCTAGCGGGACTTTGAGCCGTCCGAGACAACTGTCGTTGCCACGGTAGATCGGGCTATCGCGCATGCGCTGTCTGAAACGAAGAATTCGTGGAAAATACCAAAATTTTAGCGGGAAATTCCAATATTTTCCAGGAAATTTTTGGAATCGGGTCTCCGGAAGGTATAAATAGGAGCGTCCTCGACCGTCATTCGGGTTTGTAAGCACCTCCTGATGATAGGAGGCTTAACCCAGGCTGAGGGGAGCTGCTCTCGCCAACCCTATAAAGACTGGGTCTTAGTTGCTCTGCGCACTAATCGCGGATCATATGGAGCAACTGACCTTGGTCTCCAACGCAAAAACAGCCTATAAAGACTGGACCTTAGTTCCTCTGGACAATGGAGCAACTGGTCTTGTTCTATGGCGTCAGAAAGCAAACAGAAACCACCACATACCCGTAACGAACGCATTCCCCATCGCCTAACGTCGTCTCCAAGCCATTTCCCCGTACTACCAGCGCCCTCTGCCGGGACTAGGAGGTGTCCCGTTAGCGTTCGCAGCGCCACCTATCGGCGGGAAGGCGAACTACTACCGATGCATCGGTCGGAATCGATTTACCATCGATTAAAGGGCGTCCTGAAGCCGTTTTCTCTATACCATCGCCCTCTAGCGGGACTTTGAGCCGTCCGAGACAACTGTCGTTGCCACGGTAGATCGGGCTATCGCGCATGCGCTGTCTGAAACGAAGAATTCGTGGAAAATACCAAAATTTTAGCGGGAAATTCCAATATTTTCCAGGAAATTTTTGGAATCGGGTCTCCGGAAGGTATAAATAGGAGCGTCCTCGACCGTCATTCGGGTTTGTAAGCACCTCCTGATGATAGGAGGCTTAACCCAGGCTGAGGGGAGCTGCTCTCGCCAACCCTATAAAGACTGGGTCTTAGTTGCTCTGCGCACTAATCGCGGATCATATGGAGCAACTGACCTTGGTCTCCAACGAAAAAACAGCCTATAAAGACTGGACCTTAGTTCCTCTGGACAATGGAGCAACTGGTCTTGTTCTATGGCGTCAGAAAGCAAACAGAAACCACCACATACCCGTAACGAACGCATTCCCCATCGCCTAACGTCGTCTCCAAGCCATTTCCCCGTACTACCAGCGCCCTCTGCCGGGACTAGGAGGTGTCCCGTTAGCGTTCGCAGCGCCACCTATCGGCGGGAAGGCGAACTACTACCGATGCATCGGTCGGAATCGATTTACCATCGATTAAAGGGCGTCCTGAAGCCGTTTTCTCTATACCATCGCCCTCTAGCGGGACTTTGAGCCGTCCGAGACAACTGTCGTTGCCACGGTAGATCGGGCTATCGCGCATGCGCTGTCTGAAACGAAGAATTCGTGGAAAATACCAAAATTTTAGCGGGAAATTCCAATATTTTCCAGGAAATTTTTGGAATCGGGTCTCCGGAAGGTATAAATAGGAGCGTCCTCGACCGTCATTCGGGTTTGTAAGCACCTCCTGATGATAGGAGGCTTAACCCAGGCTGAGGGGAGCTGCTCTCGCCAACCCTATAAAGATTTTTTAACCTTTTTTTTAACCTTTTTTTTAACCTTTTTTTTAACCTTTTTTTTAACCTTTTTTTTAACCTTTTTTTTAACCTTTTTTTTAACCTTTTTTTTAACCTTTTTTTTAACCTTTTTTTTAACCTTTTTTTTAACCTTTTTTTTAACCTTTTCGTCAATGATTTTTATGCATTTTTCCTAATTCATCATCTTCTCAAGTGCGAGAATTTATATCGATTCTTTGTTCTCACTCATCGATATCTCTAACTTCCATCGGTTTCACCAACGCGATCAATCGATAAACTTCAACGTTATCTCATATTTCACCCTTTCCGAGTATAACTTCCCGTAAATTCATATCGGTTATTTGTTCAAGCTCATCGATATCGCTTAATTTCCACCGCTTGCACCGAGAAATTCAATCGATTATTCTATACATTGTATCGATTTCCTTCCGCATTATATCGATTACTCAGTGGTTTCGCACATTTCTCCACGACAAAATTATTAATCTGCCCACATATAAATTACTCAGCGCCATCTATTTATCACACCAGCTTGCATATACAAGCTTCCTCAACCAATTCTCTATCAGCGCCCTCTGGTCTTGATCTCCAGCATTAGAAAATGGGCAGAAACCACTACAAACCCCATTTTCAGCTGTCCCGTTAGCGTTCGCAGCGCCACCTATCGGCGGGAAGGCGAACTACTACCGATGCATCGGTCGGAATCGATTTACCATCGATTAAAGGGCGTCCTGAAGCCGTTTTCTCTATACCATCGCCCTCTAGCGGGACTTTGAGCCGTCCGAGACAACTGTCGTTGCCACGGTAGATCGGGCTATCGCGCATGCGCTGTCTGAAACGAAGAATTCGTGGAAAATACCAAAATTTTAGCGGGAAATTCCAATATTTTCCAGGAAATTTTTGGAATCGGGTCTCCGGAAGGTATAAATAGGAGCGTCCTCGACCGTCATTCGGGTTTGTAAGCACCTCCTGATGATAGGAGGCTTAACCCAGGCTGAGGGGAGCTGCTCTCGCCAACCCTATAAAGACTGGGTCTTAGTTGCTCTGCGCACTAATCGCGGATCATATGGAGCAACTGACCTTGGTCTCCAACGCAAAAACAGCCTATAAAGACTGGACCTTAGTTCCTCTGGACAATGGAGCAACTGGTCTTGTTCTATGGCGTCAGAAAGCAAACAGAAACCACCACATACCCGTAACGAACGCATTCCCCATCGCCTAACGTCGTCTCCAAGCCATTTCCCCGTACTACCAGCGCCCTCTGCCGGGACTAGGAGGTGTCCCGTTAGCGTTCGCAGCGCCACCTATCGGCGGGAAGGCGAACTACTACCGATGCATCGGTCGGAATCGATTTACCATCGATTAAAGGGCGTCCTGAAGCCGTTTTCTCTATACCATCGCCCTCTAGCGGGACTTTGAGCCGTCCGAGACAACTGTCGTTGCCACGGTAGATCGGGCTATCGCGCATGCGCTGTCTGAAACGAAGAATTCGTGGAAAATACCAAA
Organism: Pholcus phalangioides; assembly: GCF_987345545.1. Lineage (NCBI taxonomy): Eukaryota > Metazoa > Arthropoda > Arachnida > Araneae > Pholcidae > Pholcus > Pholcus phalangioides. The sequence goes on from NW_028301638.1 coordinate 48,997, forward strand.
ATTTTAGCGGGAAATTCCAATATTTTCCAGGAAATTTTTGGAATCGGGTCTCCGGAAGGTATAAATAGGAGCGTCCTCGACCGTCATTCGGGTTTGTAAGCACCTCCTGATGATAGGAGGCTTAACCCAGGCTGAGGGGAGCTGCTCTCGCCAACCCTATAAAGACTGGGTCTTAGTTGCTCTGCGCACTAATCGCGGATCATATGGAGCAACTGACCTTGGTCTCCAACGAAAAAACAGCCTATAAAGACTGGACCTTAGTTCCTCTGGACAATGGAGCAACTGGTCTTGTTCTATGGCGTCAGAAAGCAAACAGAAACCACCACATACCCGTAACGAACGCATTCCCCATCGCCTAACGTCGTCTCCAAGCCATTTCCCCGTACTACCAGCGCCCTCTGCCGGGACTAGGAGGTGTCCCGTTAGCGTTCGCAGCGCCACCTATCGGCGGGAAGGCGAACTACTACCGATGCATCGGTCGGAATCGATTTACCATCGATTAAAGGGCGTCCTGAAGCCGTTTTCTCTATACCATCGCCCTCTAGCGGGACTTTGAGCCGTCCGAGACAACTGTCGTTGCCACGGTAGATCGGGCTATCGCGCATGCGCTGTCTGAAACGAAGAATTCGTGGAAAATACCAAAATTTTAGCGGGAAATTCCAATATTTTCCAGGAAATTTTTGGAATCGGGTCTCCGGAAGGTATAAATAGGAGCGTCCTCGACCGTCATTCGGGTTTGTAAGCACCTCCTGATGATAGGAGGCTTAACCCAGGCTGAGGGGAGCTGCTCTCGCCAACCCTATAAAGATTTTTTAACCTTTTTTTTAACCTTTTTTTTAACCTTTTTTTTAACCTTTTTTTTAACCTTTTTTTTAACCTTTTTTTTAACCTTTTTTTTAACCTTTTTTTTAACCTTTTTTTTAACCTTTTTTTTAACCTTTTTTTTAACCTTTTCGTCAATGATTTTTATGCATTTTTCCTAATTCATCATCTTCTCAAGTGCGAGAATTTATATCGATTCTTTGTTCTCACTCATCGATATCTCTAACTTCCATCGGTTTCACCAACGCGATCAATCGATAAACTTCAACGTTATCTCATATTTCACCCTTTCCGAGTATAACTTCCCGTAAATTCATATCGGTTATTTGTTCAAGCTCATCGATATCGCTTAATTTCCACCGCTTGCACCGAGAAATTCAATCGATTATTCTATACATTGTATCGATTTCCTTCCGCATTATATCGATTACTCAGTGGTTTCGCACATTTCTCCACGACAAAATTATTAATCTGCCCACATATAAATTACTCAGCGCCATCTATTTATCACACCAGCTTGCATATACAAGCTTCCTCAACCAATTCTCTATCAGCGCCCTCTGGTCTTGATCTCCAGCATTAGAAAATGGGCAGAAACCACTACAAACCCCATTTTCAGCTGTCCCGTTAGCGTTCGCAGCGCCACCTATCGGCGGGAAGGCGAACTACTACCGATGCATCGGTCGGAATCGATTTACCATCGATTAAAGGGCGTCCTGAAGCCGTTTTCTCTATACCATCGCCCTCTAGCGGGACTTTGAGCCGTCCGAGACAACTGTCGTTGCCACGGTAGATCGGGCTATCGCGCATGCGCTGTCTGAAACGAAGAATTCGTGGAAAATACCAAAATTTTAGCGGGAAATTCCAATATTTTCCAGGAAATTTTTGGAATCGGGTCTCCGGAAGGTATAAATAGGAGCGTCCTCGACCGTCATTCGGGTTTGTAAGCACCTCCTGATGATAGGAGGCTTAACCCAGGCTGAGGGGAGCTGCTCTCGCCAACCCTATAAAGACTGGGTCTTAGTTGCTCTGCGCACTAATCGCGGATCATATGGAGCAACTGACCTTGGTCTCCAACGCAAAAACAGCCTATAAAGACTGGACCTTAGTTCCTCTGGACAATGGAGCAACTGGTCTTGTTCTATGGCGTCAGAAAGCAAACAGAAACCACCACATACCCGTAACGAACGCATTCCCCATCGCCTAACGTCGTCTCCAAGCCATTTCCCCGTACTACCAGCGCCCTCTGCCGGGACTAGGAGGTGTCCCGTTAGCGTTCGCAGCGCCACCTATCGGCGGGAAGGCGAACTACTACCGATGCATCGGTCGGAATCGATTTACCATCGATTAAAGGGCGTCCTGAAGCCGTTTTCTCTATACCATCGCCCTCTAGCGGGACTTTGAGCCGTCCGAGACAACTGTCGTTGCCACGGTAGATCGGGCTATCGCGCATGCGCTGTCTGAAACGAAGAATTCGTGGAAAATACCAAAATTTTAGCGGGAAATTCCAATATTTTCCAGGAAATTTTTGGAATCGGGTCTCCGGAAGGTATAAATAGGAGCGTCCTCGACCGTCATTCGGGTTTGTAAGCACCTCCTGATGATAGGAGGCTTAACCCAGGCTGAGGGGAGCTGCTCTCGCCAACCCTATAAAGACTGGGTCTTAGTTGCTCTGCGCACTAATCGCGGATCATATGGAGCAACTGACCTTGGTCTCCAACGAAAAAACAGCCTATAAAGACTGGACCTTAGTTCCTCTGGACAATGGAGCAACTGGTCTTGTTCTATGGCGTCAGAAAGCAAACAGAAACCACCACATACCCGTAACGAACGCATTCCCCATCGCCTAACGTCGTCTCCAAGCCATTTCCCCGTACTACCAGCGCCCTCTGCCGGGACTAGGAGGTGTCCCGTTAGCGTTCGCAGCGCCACCTATCGGCGGGAAGGCGAACTACTACCGATGCATCGGTCGGAATCGATTTACCATCGATTAAAGGGCGTCCTGAAGCCGTTTTCTCTATACCATCGCCCTCTAGCGGGACTTTGAGCCGTCCGAGACAACTGTCGTTGCCACGGTAGATCGGGCTATCGCGCATGCGCTGTCTGAAACGAAGAATTCGTGGAAAATACCAAAATTTTAGCGGGAAATTCCAATATTTTCCAGGAAATTTTTGGAATCGGGTCTCCGGAAGGTATAAATAGGAGCGTCCTCGACCGTCATTCGGGTTTGTAAGCACCTCCTGATGATAGGAGGCTTAACCCAGGCTGAGGGGAGCTGCTCTCGCCAACCCTATAAAGATTTTTTAACCTTTTTTTTAACCTTTTTTTTAACCTTTTTTTTAACCTTTTTTTTAACCTTTTTTTTAACCTTTTTTTTAACCTTTTTTTTAACCTTTTTTTTAACCTTTTTTTTAACCTTTTTTTTAACCTTTTTTTTAACCTTTTTTTTAACCTTTTCGTCAATGATTTTTATGCATTTTTCCTAATTCATCATCTTCTCAAGTGCGAGAATTTATATCGATTCTTTGTTCTCACTCATCGATATCTCTAACTTCCATCGGTTTCACCAACGCGATCAATCGATAAACTTCAACGTTATCTCATATTTCACCCTTTCCGAGTATAACTTCCCGTAAATTCATATCGGTTATTTGTTCAAGCTCATCGATATCGCTTAATTTCCACCGCTTGCACCGAGAAATTCAATCGATTATTCTATACATTGTATCGATTTCCTTCCGCATTATATCGATTACTCAGTGGTTTCGCACATTTCTCCACGACAAAATTATTAATCTGCCCACATATAAATTACTCAGCGCCATCTATTTATCACACCAGCTTGCATATACAAGCTTCCTCAACCAATTCTCTATCAGCGCCCTCTGGTCTTGATCTCCAGCATTAGAAAATGGGCAGAAACCACTACAAACCCCATTTTCAGCTGTCCCGTTAGCGTTCGCAGCGCCACCTATCGGCGGGAAGGCGAACTACTACCGATGCATCGGTCGGAATCGATTTACCATCGATTAAAGGGCGTCCTGAAGCCGTTTTCTCTATACCATCGCCCTCTAGCGGGACTTTGAGCCGTCCGAGACAACTGTCGTTGCCACGGTAGATCGGGCTATCGCGCATGCGCTGTCTGAAACGAAGAATTCGTGGAAAATACCAAAATTTTAGCGGGAAATTCCAATATTTTCCAGGAAATTTTTGGAATCGGGTCTCCGGAAGGTATAAATAGGAGCGTCCTCGACCGTCATTCGGGTTTGTAAGCACCTCCTGATGATAGGAGGCTTAACCCAGGCTGAGGGGAGCTGCTCTCGCCAACCCTATAAAGACTGGGTCTTAGTTGCTCTGCGCACTAATCGCGGATCATATGGAGCAACTGACCTTGGTCTCCAACGCAAAAACAGCCTATAAAGACTGGACCTTAGTTCCTCTGGACAATGGAGCAACTGGTCTTGTTCTATGGCGTCAGAAAGCAAACAGAAACCACCACATACCCGTAACGAACGCATTCCCCATCGCCTAACGTCGTCTCCAAGCCATTTCCCCGTACTACCAGCGCCCTCTGCCGGGACTAGGAGGTGTCCCGTTAGCGTTCGCAGCGCCACCTATCGGCGGGAAGGCGAACTACTACCGATGCATCGGTCGGAATCGATTTACCATCGATTAAAGGGCGTCCTGAAGCCGTTTTCTCTATACCATCGCCCTCTAGCGGGACTTTGAGCCGTCCGAGACAACTGTCGTTGCCACGGTAGATCGGGCTATCGCGCATGCGCTGAATTCGTGGAAAATACCAAAATTTTAGCGGGAAATTCCAATATTTTCCAGGAAATTTTTGGAATCGGGTCTCCGGAAGGTATAAATAGGAGCGTCCTCGACCGTCATTCGGGTTTGTAAGCACCTCCTGATGATAGGAGGCTTAACCCAGGCTGAGGGGAGCTGCTCTCGCCAACCCTATAAAGACTGGGTCTTAGTTGCTCTGCGCACTAATCGCGGATCATATGGAGCAACTGACCTTGGTCTCCAACGAAAAAACAGCCTATAAAGACTGGACCTTAGTTCCTCTGGACAATGGAGCAACTGGTCTTGTTCTATGGCGTCAGAAAGCAAACAGAAACCACCACATACCCGTAACGAACGCATTCCCCATCGCCTAACGTCGTCTCCAAGCCATTTCCCCGTACTACCAGCGCCCTCTGCCGGGACTAGGAGGTGTCCCGTTAGCGTTCGCAGCGCCACCTATCGGCGGGAAGGCGAACTACTACCGATGCATCGGTCGGAATCGATTTACCATCGATTAAAGGGCGTCCTGAAGCCGTTTTCTCTATACCATCGCCCTCTAGCGGGACTTTGAGCCGTCCGAGACAACTGTCGTTGCCACGGTAGATCGGGCTATCGCGCATGCGCTGTCTGAAACGAAGAATTCGTGGAAAATACCAAAATTTTAGCGGGAAATTCCAATATTTTCCAGGAAATTTTTGGAATCGGGTCTCCGGAAGGTATAAATAGGAGCGTCCTCGACCGTCATTCGGGTTTGTAAGCACCTCCTGATGATAGGAGGCTTAACCCAGGCTGAGGGGAGCTGCTCTCGCCAACCCTATAAAGATTTTTTAACCTTTTTTTTAACCTTTTTTTTAACCTTTTTTTTAACCTTTTTTTTAACCTTTTTTTTAACCTTTTTTTTAACCTTTTTTTTAACCTTTTTTTTAACCTTTTTTTTAACCTTTTTTTTAACCTTTTTTTTAACCTTTTCGTCAATGATTTTTATGCATTTTTCCTAATTCATCATCTTCTCAAGTGCGAGAATTTATATCGATTCTTTGTTCTCACTCATCGATATCTCTAACTTCCATCGGTTTCACCAACGCGATCAATCGATAAACTTCAACGTTATCTCATATTTCACCCTTTCCGAGTATAACTTCCCGTAAATTCATATCGGTTATTTGTTCAAGCTCATCGATATCGCTTAATTTCCACCGCTTGCACCGAGAAATTCAATCGATTATTCTATACATTGTATCGATTTCCTTCCGCATTATATCGATTACTCAGTGGTTTCGCACATTTCTCCACGACAAAATTATTAATCTGCCCACATATAAATTACTCAGCGCCATCTATTTATCACACCAGCTTGCATATACAAGCTTCCTCAACCAATTCTCTATCAGCGCCCTCTGGTCTTGATCTCCAGCATTAGAAAATGGGCAGAAACCACTACAAACCCCATTTTCAGCTGTCCCGTTAGCGTTCGCAGCGCCACCTATCGGCGGGAAGGCGAACTACTACCGATGCATCGGTCGGAATCGATTTACCATCGATTAAAGGGCGTCCTGAAGCCGTTTTCTCTATACCATCGCCCTCTAGCGGGACTTTGAGCCGTCCGAGACAACTGTCGTTGCCACGGTAGATCGGGCTATCGCGCATGCGCTGTCTGAAACGAAGAATTCGTGGAAAATACCAAAATTTTAGCGGGAAATTCCAATATTTTCCAGGAAATTTTTGGAATCGGGTCTCCGGAAGGTATAAATAGGAGCGTCCTCGACCGTCATTCGGGTTTGTAAGCACCTCCTGATGATAGGAGGCTTAACCCAGGCTGAGGGGAGCTGCTCTCGCCAACCCTATAAAGACTGGGTCTTAGTTGCTCTGCGCACTAATCGCGGATCATATGGAGCAACTGACCTTGGTCTCCAACGCAAAAACAGCCTATAAAGACTGGACCTTAGTTCCTCTGGACAATGGAGCAACTGGTCTTGTTCTATGGCGTCAGAAAGCAAACAGAAACCACCACATACCCGTAACGAACGCATTCCCCATCGCCTAACGTCGTCTCCAAGCCATTTCCCCGTACTACCAGCGCCCTCTGCCGGGACTAGGAGGTGTCCCGTTAGCGTTCGCAGCGCCACCTATCGGCGGGAAGGCGAACTACTACCGATGCATCGGTCGGAATCGATTTACCATCGATTAAAGGGCGTCCTGAAGCCGTTTTCTCTATACCATCGCCCTCTAGCGGGACTTTGAGCCGTCCGAGACAACTGTCGTTGCCACGGTAGATCGGGCTATCGCGCATGCGCTGTCTGAAACGAAGAATTCGTGGAAAATACCAAAATTTTAGCGGGAAATTCCAATATTTTCCAGGAAATTTTTGGAATCGGGTCTCCGGAAGGTATAAATAGGAGCGTCCTCGACCGTCATTCGGGTTTGTAAGCACCTCCTGATGATAGGAGGCTTAACCCAGGCTGAGGGGAGCTGCTCTCGCCAACCCTATAAAGACTGGGTCTTAGTTGCTCTGCGCACTAATCGCGGATCATATGGAGCAACTGACCTTGGTCTCCAACGAAAAAACAGCCTATAAAGACTGGACCTTAGTTCCTCTGGACAATGGAGCAACTGGTCTTGTTCTATGGCGTCAGAAAGCAAACAGAAACCACCACATACCCGTAACGAACGCATTCCCCATCGCCTAACGTCGTCTCCAAGCCATTTCCCCGTACTACCAGCGCCCTCTGCCGGGACTAGGAGGTGTCCCGTTAGCGTTCGCAGCGCCACCTATCGGCGGGAAGGCGAACTACTACCGATGCATCGGTCGGAATCGATTTACCATCGATTAAAGGGCGTCCTGAAGCCGTTTTCTCTATACCATCGCCCTCTAGCGGGACTTTGAGCCGTCCGAGACAACTGTCGTTGCCACGGTAGATCGGGCTATCGCGCATGCGCTGTCTGAAACGAAGAATTCGTGGAAAATACCAAAATTTTAGCGGGAAATTCCAATATTTTCCAGGAAATTTTTGGAATCGGGTCTCCGGAAGGTATAAATAGGAGCGTCCTCGACCGTCATTCGGGTTTGTAAGCACCTCCTGATGATAGGAGGCTTAACCCAGGCTGAGGGGAGCTGCTCTCGCCAACCCTATAAAGATTTTTTAACCTTTTTTTTAACCTTTTTTTTAACCTTTTTTTTAACCTTTTTTTTAACCTTTTTTTTAACCTTTTTTTTAACCTTTTTTTTAACCTTTTTTTTAACCTTTTTTTTAACCTTTTTTTTAACCTTTTTTTTAACCTTTTTTTTAACCTTTTCGTCAATGATTTTTATGCATTTTTCCTAATTCATCATCTTCTCAAGTGCGAGAATTTATATCGATTCTTTGTTCTCACTCATCGATATCTCTAACTTCCATCGGTTTCACCAACGCGATCAATCGATAAACTTCAACGTTATCTCATATTTCACCCTTTCCGAGTATAACTTCCCGTAAATTCATATCGGTTATTTGTTCAAGCTCATCGATATCGCTTAATTTCCACCGCTTGCACCGAGAAATTCAATCGATTATTCTATACATTGTATCGATTTCCTTCCGCATTATATCGATTACTCAGTGGTTTCGCACATTTCTCCACGACAAAATTATTAATCTGCCCACATATAAATTACTCAGCGCCATCTATTTATCACACCAGCTTGCATATACAAGCTTCCTCAACCAATTCTCTATCAGCGCCCTCTGGTCTTGATCTCCAGCATTAGAAAATGGGCAGAAACCACTACAAACCCCATTTTCAGCTGTCCCGTTAGCGTTCGCAGCGCCACCTATCGGCGGGAAGGCGAACTACTACCGATGCATCGGTCGGAATCGATTTACCATCGATTAAAGGGCGTCCTGAAGCCGTTTTCTCTATACCATCGCCCTCTAGCGGGACTTTGAGCCGTCCGAGACAACTGTCGTTGCCACGGTAGATCGGGCTATCGCGCATGCGCTGTCTGAAACGAAGAATTCGTGGAAAATACCAAAATTTTAGCGGGAAATTCCAATATTTTCCAGGAAATTTTTGGAATCGGGTCTCCGGAAGGTATAAATAGGAGCGTCCTCGACCGTCATTCGGGTTTGTAAGCACCTCCTGATGATAGGAGGCTTAACCCAGGCTGAGGGGAGCTGCTCTCGCCAACCCTATAAAGACTGGGTCTTAGTTGCTCTGCGCACTAATCGCGGATCATATGGAGCAACTGACCTTGGTCTCCAACGCAAAAACAGCCTATAAAGACTGGACCTTAGTTCCTCTGGACAATGGAGCAACTGGTCTTGTTCTATGGCGTCAGAAAGCAAACAGAAACCACCACATACCCGTAACGAACGCATTCCCCATCGCCTAACGTCGTCTCCAAGCCATTTCCCCGTACTACCAGCGCCCTCTGCCGGGACTAGGAGGTGTCCCGTTAGCGTTCGCAGCGCCACCTATCGGCGGGAAGGCGAACTACTACCGATGCATCGGTCGGAATCGATTTACCATCGATTAAAGGGCGTCCTGAAGCCGTTTTCTCTATACCATCGCCCTCTAGCGGGACTTTGAGCCGTCCGAGACAACTGTCGTTGCCACGGTAGATCGGGCTATCGCGCATGCGCTGTCTGAAACGAAGAATTCGTGGAAAATACCAAAATTTTAGCGGGAAATTCCAATATTTTCCAGGAAATTTTTGGAATCGGGTCTCCGGAAGGTATAAATAGGAGCGTCCTCGACCGTCATTCGGGTTTGTAAGCACCTCCTGATGATAGGAGGCTTAACCCAGGCTGAGGGGAGCTGCTCTCGCCAACCCTATAAAGACTGGGTCTTAGTTGCTCTGCGCACTAATCGCGGATCATATGGAGCAACTGACCTTGGTCTCCAACGAAAAAACAGCCTATAAAGACTGGACCTTAGTTCCTCTGGACAATGGAGCAACTGGTCTTGTTCTATGGCGTCAGAAAGCAAACAGAAACCACCACATACCCGTAACGAACGCATTCCCCATCGCCTAACGTCGTCTCCAAGCCATTTCCCCGTACTACCAGCGCCCTCTGCCGGGACTAGGAGGTGTCCCGTTAGCGTTCGCAGCGCCACCTATCGGCGGGAAGGCGAACTACTACCGATGCATCGGTCGGAATCGATTTACCATCGATTAAAGGGCGTCCTGAAGCCGTTTTCTCTATACCATCGCCCTCTAGCGGGACTTTGAGCCGTCCGAGACAACTGTCGTTGCCACGGTAGATCGGGCTATCGCGCATGCGCTGTCTGAAACGAAGAATTCGTGGAAAATACCAAAATTTTAGCGGGAAATTCCAATATTTTCCAGGAAATTTTTGGAATCGGGTCTCCGGAAGGTATAAATAGGAGCGTCCTCGACCGTCATTCGGGTTTGTAAGCACCTCCTGATGATAGGAGGCTTAACCCAGGCTGAGGGGAGCTGCTCTCGCCAACCCTATAAAGATTTTTTAACCTTTTTTTTAACCTTTTTTTTAACCTTTTTTTTAACCTTTTTTTTAACCTTTTTTTTAACCTTTTTTTTAACCTTTTTTTTAACCTTTTTTTTAACCTTTTTTTTAACCTTTTTTTTAACCTTTTTTTTAACCTTTTTTTTAACCTTTTCGTCAATGATTTTTATGCATTTTTCCTAATTCATCATCTTCTCAAGTGCGAGAATTTATATCGATTCTTTGTTCTCACTCATCGATATCTCTAACTTCCATCGGTTTCACCAACGCGATCAATCGATAAACTTCAACGTTATCTCATATTTCACCCTTTCCGAGTATAACTTCCCGTAAATTCATATCGGTTATTTGTTCAAGCTCATCGATATCGCTTAATTTCCACCGCTTGCACCGAGAAATTCAATCGATTATTCTATACATTGTATCGATTTCCTTCCGCATTATATCGATTACTCAGTGGTTTCGCACATTTCTCCACGACAAAATTATTAATCTGCCCACATATAAATTACTCAGCGCCATCTATTTATCACACCAGCTTGCATATACAAGCTTCCTCAACCAATTCTCTATCAGCGCCCTCTGGTCTTGATCTCCAGCATTAGAAAATGGGCAGAAACCACTACAAACCCCATTTTCAGCTGTCCCGTTAGCGTTCGCAGCGCCACCTATCGGCGGGAAGGCGAACTACTACCGATGCATCGGTCGGAATCGATTTACCATCGATTAAAGGGCGTCCTGAAGCCGTTTTCTCTATACCATCGCCCTCTAGCGGGACTTTGAGCCGTCCGAGACAACTGTCGTTGCCACGGTAGATCGGGCTATCGCGCATGCGCTGTCTGAAACGAAGAATTCGTGGAAAATACCAAAATTTTAGCGGGAAATTCCAATATTTTCCAGGAAATTTTTGGAATCGGGTCTCCGGAAGGTATAAATAGGAGCGTCCTCGACCGTCATTCGGGTTTGTAAGCACCTCCTGATGATAGGAGGCTTAACCCAGGCTGAGGGGAGCTGCTCTCGCCAACCCTATAAAGACTGGGTCTTAGTTGCTCTGCGCACTAATCGCGGATCATATGGAGCAACTGACCTTGGTCTCCAACGCAAAAACAGCCTATAAAGACTGGACCTTAGTTCCTCTGGACAATGGAGCAACTGGTCTTGTTCTATGGCGTCAGAAAGCAAACAGAAACCACCACATACCCGTAACGAACGCATTCCCCATCGCCTAACGTCGTCTCCAAGCCATTTCCCCGTACTACCAGCGCCCTCTGCCGGGACTAGGAGGTGTCCCGTTAGCGTTCGCAGCGCCACCTATCGGCGGGAAGGCGAACTACTACCGATGCATCGGTCGGAATCGATTTACCATCGATTAAAGGGCGTCCTGAAGCCGTTTTCTCTATACCATCGCCCTCTAGCGGGACTTTGAGCCGTCCGAGACAACTGTCGTTGCCACGGTAGATCGGGCTATCGCGCATGCGCTGTCTGAAACGAAGAATTCGTGGAAAATACCAAAATTTTAGCGGGAAATTCCAATATTTTCCAGGAAATTTTTGGAATCGGGTCTCCGGAAGGTATAAATAGGAGCGTCCTCGACCGTCATTCGGGTTTGTAAGCACCTCCTGATGATAGGAGGCTTAACCCAGGCTGAGGGGAGCTGCTCTCGCCAACCCTATAAAGACTGGGTCTTAGTTGCTCTGCGCACTAATCGCGGATCATATGGAGCAACTGACCTTGGTCTCCAACGAAAAAACAGCCTATAAAGACTGGACCTTAGTTCCTCTGGACAATGGAGCAACTGGTCTTGTTCTATGGCGTCAGAAAGCAAACAGAAACCACCACATACCCGTAACGAACGCATTCCCCATCGCCTAACGTCGTCTCCAAGCCATTTCCCCGTACTACCAGCGCCCTCTGCCGGGACTAGGAGGTGTCCCGTTAGCGTTCGCAGCGCCACCTATCGGCGGGAAGGCGAACTACTACCGATGCATCGGTCGGAATCGATTTACCATCGATTAAAGGGCGTCCTGAAGCCGTTTTCTCTATACCATCGCCCTCTAGCGGGACTTTGAGCCGTCCGAGACAACTGTCGTTGCCACGGTAGATCGGGCTATCGCGCATGCGCTGTCTGAAACGAAGAATTCGTGGAAAATACCAAAATTTTAGCGGGAAATTCCAATATTTTCCAGGAAATTTTTGGAATCGGGTCTCCGGAAGGTATAAATAGGAGCGTCCTCGACCGTCATTCGGGTTTGTAAGCACCTCCTGATGATAGGAGGCTTAACCCAGGCTGAGGGGAGCTGCTCTCGCCAACCCTATAAAGATTTTTTAACCTTTTTTTTAACCTTTTTTTTAACCTTTTTTTTAACCTTTTTTTTAACCTTTTTTTTAACCTTTTTTTTAACCTTTTTTTTAACCTTTTTTTTAACCTTTTTTTTAACCTTTTTTTTAACCTTTTTTTTAACCTTTTTTTTAACCTTTTCGTCAATGATTTTTATGCATTTTTCCTAATTCATCATCTTCTCAAGTGCGAGAATTTATATCGATTCTTTGTTCTCACTCATCGATATCTCTAACTTCCATCGGTTTCACCAACGCGATCAATCGATAAACTTCAACGTTATCTCATATTTCACCCTTTCCGAGTATAACTTCCCGTAAATTCATATCGGTTATTTGTTCAAGCTCATCGATATCGCTTAATTTCCACCGCTTGCACCGAGAAATTCAATCGATTATTCTATACATTGTATCGATTTCCTTCCGCATTATATCGATTACTCAGTGGTTTCGCACATTTCTCCACGACAAAATTATTAATCTGCCCACATATAAATTACTCAGCGCCATCTATTTATCACACCAGCTTGCATATACAAGCTTCCTCAACCAATTCTCTATCAGCGCCCTCTGGTCTTGATCTCCAGCATTAGAAAATGGGCAGAAACCACTACAAACCCCATTTTCAGCTGTCCCGTTAGCGTTCGCAGCGCCACCTATCGGCGGGAAGGCGAACTACTACCGATGCATCGGTCGGAATCGATTTACCATCGATTAAAGGGCGTCCTGAAGCCGTTTTCTCTATACCATCGCCCTCTAGCGGGACTTTGAGCCGTCCGAGACAACTGTCGTTGCCACGGTAGATCGGGCTATCGCGCATGCGCTGTCTGAAACGAAGAATTCGTGGAAAATACCAAAATTTTAGCGGGAAATTCCAATATTTTCCAGGAAATTTTTGGAATCGGGTCTCCGGAAGGTATAAATAGGAGCGTCCTCGACCGTCATTCGGGTTTGTAAGCACCTCCTGATGATAGGAGGCTTAACCCAGGCTGAGGGGAGCTGCTCTCGCCAACCCTATAAAGACTGGGTCTTAGTTGCTCTGCGCACTAATCGCGGATCATATGGAGCAACTGACCTTGGTCTCCAACGCAAAAACAGCCTATAAAGACTGGACCTTAGTTCCTCTGGACAATGGAGCAACTGGTCTTGTTCTATGGCGTCAGAAAGCAAACAGAAACCACCACATACCCGTAACGAACGCATTCCCCATCGCCTAACGTCGTCTCCAAGCCATTTCCCCGTACTACCAGCGCCCTCTGCCGGGACTAGGAGGTGTCCCGTTAGCGTTCGCAGCGCCACCTATCGGCGGGAAGGCGAACTACTACCGATGCATCGGTCGGAATCGATTTACCATCGATTAAAGGGCGTCCTGAAGCCGTTTTCTCTATACCATCGCCCTCTAGCGGGACTTTGAGCCGTCCGAGACAACTGTCGTTGCCACGGTAGATCGGGCTATCGCGCATGCGCTGTCTGAAACGAAGAATTCGTGGAAAATACCAAAATTTTAGCGGGAAATTCCAATATTTTCCAGGAAATTTTTGGAATCGGGTCTCCGGAAGGTATAAATAGGAGCGTCCTCGACCGTCATTCGGGTTTGTAAGCACCTCCTGATGATAGGAGGCTTAACCCAGGCTGAGGGGAGCTGCTCTCGCCAACCCTATAAAGACTGGGTCTTAGTTGCTCTGCGCACTAATCGCGGATCATATGGAGCAACTGACCTTGGTCTCCAACGAAAAAACAGCCTATAAAGACTGGACCTTAGTTCCTCTGGACAATGGAGCAACTGGTCTTGTTCTATGGCGTCAGAAAGCAAACAGAAACCACCACATACCCGTAACGAACGCATTCCCCATCGCCTAACGTCGTCTCCAAGCCATTTCCCCGTACTACCAGCGCCCTCTGCCGGGACTAGGAGGTGTCCCGTTAGCGTTCGCAGCGCCACCTATCGGCGGGAAGGCGAACTACTACCGATGCATCGGTCGGAATCGATTTACCATCGATTAAAGGGCGTCCTGAAGCCGTTTTCTCTATACCATCGCCCTCTAGCGGGACTTTGAGCCGTCCGAGACAACTGTCGTTGCCACGGTAGATCGGGCTATCGCGCATGCGCTGTCTGAAACGAAGAATTCGTGGAAAATACCAAAATTTTAGCGGGAAATTCCAATATTTTCCAGGAAATTTTTGGAATCGGGTCTCCGGAAGGTATAAATAGGAGCGTCCTCGACCGTCATTCGGGTTTGTAAGCACCTCCTGATGATAGGAGGCTTAACCCAGGCTGAGGGGAGCTGCTCTCGCCAACCCTATAAAGATTTTTTAACCTTTTTTTTAACCTTTTTTTTAACCTTTTTTTTAACCTTTTTTTTAACCTTTTTTTTAACCTTTTTTTTAACCTTTTTTTTAACCTTTTTTTTAACCTTTTTTTTAACCTTTTTTTTAACCTTTTTTTTAACCTTTTTTTTAACCTTTTCGTCAATGATTTTTATGCATTTTTCCTAATTCATCATCTTCTCAAGTGCGAGAATTTATATCGATTCTTTGTTCTCACTCATCGATATCTCTAACTTCCATCGGTTTCACCAACGCGATCAATCGATAAACTTCAACGTTATCTCATATTTCACCCTTTCCGAGTATAACTTCCCGTAAATTCATATCGGTTATTTGTTCAAGCTCATCGATATCGCTTAATTTCCACCGCTTGCACCGAGAAATTCAATCGATTATTCTATACATTGTATCGATTTCCTTCCGCATTATATCGATTACTCAGTGGTTTCGCACATTTCTCCACGACAAAATTATTAATCTGCCCACATATAAATTACTCAGCGCCATCTATTTATCACACCAGCTTGCATATACAAGCTTCCTCAACCAATTCTCTATCAGCGCCCTCTGGTCTTGATCTCCAGCATTAGAAAATGGGCAGAAACCACTACAAACCCCATTTTCAGCTGTCCCGTTAGCGTTCGCAGCGCCACCTATCGGCGGGAAGGCGAACTACTACCGATGCATCGGTCGGAATCGATTTACCATCGATTAAAGGGCGTCCTGAAGCCGTTTTCTCTATACCATCGCCCTCTAGCGGGACTTTGAGCCGTCCGAGACAACTGTCGTTGCCACGGTAGATCGGGCTATCGCGCATGCGCTGTCTGAAACGAAGAATTCGTGGAAAATACCAAAATTTTAGCGGGAAATTCCAATATTTTCCAGGAAATTTTTGGAATCGGGTCTCCGGAAGGTATAAATAGGAGCGTCCTCGACCGTCATTCGGGTTTGTAAGCACCTCCTGATGATAGGAGGCTTAACCCAGGCTGAGGGGAGCTGCTCTCGCCAACCCTATAAAGACTGGGTCTTAGTTGCTCTGCGCACTAATCGCGGATCATATGGAGCAACTGACCTTGGTCTCCAACGCAAAAACAGCCTATAAAGACTGGACCTTAGTTCCTCTGGACAATGGAGCAACTGGTCTTGTTCTATGGCGTCAGAAAGCAAACAGAAACCACCACATACCCGTAACGAACGCATTCCCCATCGCCTAACGTCGTCTCCAAGCCATTTCCCCGTACTACCAGCGCCCTCTGCCGGGACTAGGAGGTGTCCCGTTAGCGTTCGCAGCGCCACCTATCGGCGGGAAGGCGAACTACTACCGATGCATCGGTCGGAATCGATTTACCATCGATTAAAGGGCGTCCTGAAGCCGTTTTCTCTATACCATCGCCCTCTAGCGGGACTTTGAGCCGTCCGAGACAACTGTCGTTGCCACGGTAGATCGGGCTATCGCGCATGCGCTGTCTGAAACGAAGAATTCGTGGAAAATACCAAAATTTTAGCGGGAAATTCCAATATTTTCCAGGAAATTTTTGGAATCGGGTCTCCGGAAGGTATAAATAGGAGCGTCCTCGACCGTCATTCGGGTTTGTAAGCACCTCCTGATGATAGGAGGCTTAACCCAGGCTGAGGGGAGCTGCTCTCGCCAACCCTATAAAGACTGGGTCTTAGTTGCTCTGCGCACTAATCGCGGATCATATGGAGCAACTGACCTTGGTCTCCAACGAAAAAACAGCCTATAAAGACTGGACCTTAGTTCCTCTGGACAATGGAGCAACTGGTCTTGTTCTATGGCGTCAGAAAGCAAACAGAAACCACCACATACCCGTAACGAACGCATTCCCCATCGCCTAACGTCGTCTCCAAGCCATTTCCCCGTACTACCAGCGCCCTCTGCCGGGACTAGGAGGTGTCCCGTTAGCGTTCGCAGCGCCACCTATCGGCGGGAAGGCGAACTACTACCGATGCATCGGTCGGAATCGATTTACCATCGATTAAAGGGCGTCCTGAAGCCGTTTTCTCTATACCATCGCCCTCTAGCGGGACTTTGAGCCGTCCGAGACAACTGTCGTTGCCACGGTAGATCGGGCTATCGCGCATGCGCTGTCTGAAACGAAGAATTCGTGGAAAATACCAAAATTTTAGCGGGAAATTCCAATATTTTCCAGGAAATTTTTGGAATCGGGTCTCCGGAAGGTATAAATAGGAGCGTCCTCGACCGTCATTCGGGTTTGTAAGCACCTCCTGATGATAGGAGGCTTAACCCAGGCTGAGGGGAGCTGCTCTCGCCAACCCTATAAAGATTTTTTAACCTTTTTTTTAACCTTTTTTTTAACCTTTTTTTTAACCTTTTTTTTAACCTTTTTTTTAACCTTTTTTTTAACCTTTTTTTTAACCTTTTTTTTAACCTTTTTTTTAACCTTTTTTTTAACCTTTTTTTTAACCTTTTTTTTAACCTTTTCGTCAATGATTTTTATGCATTTTTCCTAATTCATCATCTTCTCAAGTGCGAGAATTTATATCGATTCTTTGTTCTCACTCATCGATATCTCTAACTTCCATCGGTTTCACCAACGCGATCAATCGATAAACTTCAACGTTATCTCATATTTCACCCTTTCCGAGTATAACTTCCCGTAAATTCATATCGGTTATTTGTTCAAGCTCATCGATATCGCTTAATTTCCACCGCTTGCACCGAGAAATTCAATCGATTATTCTATACATTGTATCGATTTCCTTCCGCATTATATCGATTACTCAGTGGTTTCGCACATTTCTCCACGACAAAATTATTAATCTGCCCACATATAAATTACTCAGCGCCATCTATTTATCACACCAGCTTGCATATACAAGCTTCCTCAACCAATTCTCTATCAGCATACCCGTAACGAACGCATTCCCCATCGCCTAACGTCGTCTCCAAGCCATTTCCCCGTACTACCAGCGCCCTCTGCCGGGACTAGGAGGTGTCCCGTTAGCGTTCGCAGCGCCACCTATCGGCGGGAAGGCGAACTACTACCGATGCATCGGTCGGAATCGATTTACCATCGATTAAAGGGCGTCCTGAAGCCGTTTTCTCTATACCATCGCCCTCTAGCGGGACTTTGAGCCGTCCGAGACAACTGTCGTTGCCACGGTAGATCGGGCTATCGCGCATGCGCTGTCTGAAACGAAGAATTCGTGGAAAATACCAAAATTTTAGCGGGAAATTCCAATATTTTCCAGGAAATTTTTGGAATCGGGTCTCCGGAAGGTATAAATAGGAGCGTCCTCGACCGTCATTCGGGTTTGTAAGCACCTCCTGATGATAGGAGGCTTAACCCAGGCTGAGGGGAGCTGCTCTCGCCAACCCTATAAAGACTGGGTCTTAGTTGCTCTGCGCACTAATCGCGGATCATATGGAGCAACTGACCTTGGTCTCCAACGCAAAAACAGCCTATAAAGACTGGACCTTAGTTCCTCTGGACAATGGAGCAACTGGTCTTGTTCTATGGCGTCAGAAAGCAAACAGAAACCACCACATACCCGTAACGAACGCATTCCCCATCGCCTAACGTCGTCTCCAAGCCATTTCCCCGTACTACCAGCGCCCTCTGCCGGGACTAGGAGGTGTCCCGTTAGCGTTCGCAGCGCCACCTATCGGCGGGAAGGCGAACTACTACCGATGCATCGGTCGGAATCGATTTACCATCGATTAAAGGGCGTCCTGAAGCCGTTTTCTCTATACCATCGCCCTCTAGCGGGACTTTGAGCCGTCCGAGACAACTGTCGTTGCCACGGTAGATCGGGCTATCGCGCATGCGCTGTCTGAAACGAAGAATTCGTGGAAAATACCAAAATTTTAGCGGGAAATTCCAATATTTTCCAGGAAATTTTTGGAATCGGGTCTCCGGAAGGTATAAATAGGAGCGTCCTCGACCGTCATTCGGGTTTGTAAGCACCTCCTGATGATAGGAGGCTTAACCCAGGCTGAGGGGAGCTGCTCTCGCCAACCCTATAAAGACTGGGTCTTAGTTGCTCTGCGCACTAATCGCGGATCATATGGAGCAACTGACCTTGGTCTCCAACGAAAAAACAGCCTATAAAGACTGGACCTTAGTTCCTCTGGACAATGGAGCAACTGGTCTTGTTCTATGGCGTCAGAAAGCAAACAGAAACCACCACATACCCGTAACGAACGCATTCCCCATCGCCTAACGTCGTCTCCAAGCCATTTCCCCGTACTACCAGCGCCCTCTGCCGGGACTAGGAGGTGTCCCGTTAGCGTTCGCAGCGCCACCTATCGGCGGGAAGGCGAACTACTACCGATGCATCGGTCGGAATCGATTTACCATCGATTAAAGGGCGTCCTGAAGCCGTTTTCTCTATACCATCGCCCTCTAGCGGGACTTTGAGCCGTCCGAGACAACTGTCGTTGCCACGGTAGATCGGGCTATCGCGCATGCGCTGTCTGAAACGAAGAATTCGTGGAAAATACCAAAATTTTAGCGGGAAATTCCAATATTTTCCAGGAAATTTTTGGAATCGGGTCTCCGGAAGGTATAAATAGGAGCGTCCTCGACCGTCATTCGGGTTTGTAAGCACCTCCTGATGATAGGAGGCTTAACCCAGGCTGAGGGGAGCTGCTCTCGCCAACCCTATAAAGATTTTTTAACCTTTTTTTTAACCTTTTTTTTAACCTTTTTTTTAACCTTTTTTTTAACCTTTTTTTTAACCTTTTTTTTAACCTTTTTTTTAACCTTTTTTTTAACCTTTTTTTTAACCTTTTTTTTAACCTTTTTTTTAACCTTTTCGTCAATGATTTTTATGCATTTTTCCTAATTCATCATCTTCTCAAGTGCGAGAATTTATATCGATTCTTTGTTCTCACTCATCGATATCTCTAACTTCCATCGGTTTCACCAACGCGATCAATCGATAAACTTCAACGTTATCTCATATTTCACCCTTTCCGAGTATAACTTCCCGTAAATTCATATCGGTTATTTGTTCAAGCTCATCGATATCGCTTAATTTCCACCGCTTGCACCGAGAAATTCAATCGATTATTCTATACATTGTATCGATTTCCTTCCGCATTATATCGATTACTCAGTGGTTTCGCACATTTCTCCACGACAAAATTATTAATCTGCCCACATATAAATTACTCAGCGCCATCTATTTATCACACCAGCTTGCATATACAAGCTTCCTCAACCAATTCTCTATCAGCGCCCTCTGGTCTTGATCTCCAGCATTAGAAAATGGGCAGAAACCACTACAAACCCCATTTTCAGCTGTCCCGTTAGCGTTCGCAGCGCCACCTATCGGCGGGAAGGCGAACTACTACCGATGCATCGGTCGGAATCGATTTACCATCGATTAAAGGGCGTCCTGAAGCCGTTTTCTCTATACCATCGCCCTCTAGCGGGACTTTGAGCCGTCCGAGACAACTGTCGTTGCCACGGTAGATCGGGCTATCGCGCATGCGCTGTCTGAAACGAAGAATTCGTGGAAAATACCAAAATTTTAGCGGGAAATTCCAATATTTTCCAGGAAATTTTTGGAATCGGGTCTCCGGAAGGTATAAATAGGAGCGTCCTCGACCGTCATTCGGGTTTGTAAGCACCTCCTGATGATAGGAGGCTTAACCCAGGCTGAGGGGAGCTGCTCTCGCCAACCCTATAAAGACTGGGTCTTAGTTGCTCTGCGCACTAATCGCGGATCATATGGAGCAACTGACCTTGGTCTCCAACGCAAAAACAGCCTATAAAGACTGGACCTTAGTTCCTCTGGACAATGGAGCAACTGGTCTTGTTCTATGGCGTCAGAAAGCAAACAGAAACCACCACATACCCGTAACGAACGCATTCCCCATCGCCTAACGTCGTCTCCAAGCCATTTCCCCGTACTACCAGCGCCCTCTGCCGGGACTAGGAGGTGTCCCGTTAGCGTTCGCAGCGCCACCTATCGGCGGGAAGGCGAACTACTACCGATGCATCGGTCGGAATCGATTTACCATCGATTAAAGGGCGTCCTGAAGCCGTTTTCTCTATACCATCGCCCTCTAGCGGGACTTTGAGCCGTCCGAGACAACTGTCGTTGCCACGGTAGATCGGGCTATCGCGCATGCGCTGTCTGAAACGAAGAATTCGTGGAAAATACCAAAATTTTAGCGGGAAATTCCAATATTTTCCAGGAAATTTTTGGAATCGGGTCTCCGGAAGGTATAAATAGGAGCGTCCTCGACCGTCATTCGGGTTTGTAAGCACCTCCTGATGATAGGAGGCTTAACCCAGGCTGAGGGGAGCTGCTCTCGCCAACCCTATAAAGACTGGGTCTTAGTTGCTCTGCGCACTAATCGCGGATCATATGGAGCAACTGACCTTGGTCTCCAACGAAAAAACAGCCTATAAAGACTGGACCTTAGTTCCTCTGGACAATGGAGCAACTGGTCTTGTTCTATGGCGTCAGAAAGCAAACAGAAACCACCACATACCCGTAACGAACGCATTCCCCATCGCCTAACGTCGTCTCCAAGCCATTTCCCCGTACTACCAGCGCCCTCTGCCGGGACTAGGAGGTGTCCCGTTAGCGTTCGCAGCGCCACCTATCGGCGGGAAGGCGAACTACTACCGATGCATCGGTCGGAATCGATTTACCATCGATTAAAGGGCGTCCTGAAGCCGTTTTCTCTATACCATCGCCCTCTAGCGGGACTTTGAGCCGTCCGAGACAACTGTCGTTGCCACGGTAGATCGGGCTATCGCGCATGCGCTGTCTGAAACGAAGAATTCGTGGAAAATACCAAAATTTTAGCGGGAAATTCCAATATTTTCCAGGAAATTTTTGGAATCGGGTCTCCGGAAGGTATAAATAGGAGCGTCCTCGACCGTCATTCGGGTTTGTAAGCACCTCCTGATGATAGGAGGCTTAACCCAGGCTGAGGGGAGCTGCTCTCGCCAACCCTATAAAGATTTTTTAACCTTTTTTTTAACCTTTTTTTTAACCTTTTTTTTAACCTTTTTTTTAACCTTTTTTTTAACCTTTTTTTTAACCTTTTTTTTAACCTTTTTTTTAACCTTTTTTTTAACCTTTTTTTTAACCTTTTTTTTAACCTTTTTTTTAACCTTTTCGTCAATGATTTTTATGCATTTTTCCTAATTCATCATCTTCTCAAGTGCGAGAATTTATATCGATTCTTTGTTCTCACTCATCGATATCTCTAACTTCCATCGGTTTCACCAACGCGATCAATCGATAAACTTCAACGTTATCTCATATTTCACCCTTTCCGAGTATAACTTCCCGTAAATTCATATCGGTTATTTGTTCAAGCTCATCGATATCGCTTAATTTCCACCGCTTGCACCGAGAAATTCAATCGATTATTCTATACATTGTATCGATTTCCTTCCGCATTATATCGATTACTCAGTGGTTTCGCACATTTCTCCACGACAAAATTATTAATCTGCCCACATATAAATTACTCAGCGCCATCTATTTATCACACCAGCTTGCATATACAAGCTTCCTCAACCAATTCTCTATCAGCGCCCTCTGGTCTTGATCTCCAGCATTAGAAAATGGGCAGAAACCACTACAAACCCCATTTTCAGCTGTCCCGTTAGCGTTCGCAGCGCCACCTATCGGCGGGAAGGCGAACTACTACCGATGCATCGGTCGGAATCGATTTACCATCGATTAAAGGGCGTCCTGAAGCCGTTTTCTCTATACCATCGCCCTCTAGCGGGACTTTGAGCCGTCCGAGACAACTGTCGTTGCCACGGTAGATCGGGCTATCGCGCATGCGCTGTCTGAAACGAAGAATTCGTGGAAAATACCAAAATTTTAGCGGGAAATTCCAATATTTTCCAGGAAATTTTTGGAATCGGGTCTCCGGAAGGTATAAATAGGAGCGTCCTCGACCGTCATTCGGGTTTGTAAGCACCTCCTGATGATAGGAGGCTTAACCCAGGCTGAGGGGAGCTGCTCTCGCCAACCCTATAAAGACTGGGTCTTAGTTGCTCTGCGCACTAATCGCGGATCATATGGAGCAACTGACCTTGGTCTCCAACGCAAAAACAGCCTATAAAGACTGGACCTTAGTTCCTCTGGACAATGGAGCAACTGGTCTTGTTCTATGGCGTCAGAAAGCAAACAGAAACCACCACATACCCGTAACGAACGCATTCCCCATCGCCTAACGTCGTCTCCAAGCCATTTCCCCGTACTACCAGCGCCCTCTGCCGGGACTAGGAGGTGTCCCGTTAGCGTTCGCAGCGCCACCTATCGGCGGGAAGGCGAACTACTACCGATGCATCGGTCGGAATCGATTTACCATCGATTAAAGGGCGTCCTGAAGCCGTTTTCTCTATACCATCGCCCTCTAGCGGGACTTTGAGCCGTCCGAGACAACTGTCGTTGCCACGGTAGATCGGGCTATCGCGCATGCGCTGTCTGAAACGAAGAATTCGTGGAAAATACCAAAATTTTAGCGGGAAATTCCAATATTTTCCAGGAAATTTTTGGAATCGGGTCTCCGGAAGGTATAAATAGGAGCGTCCTCGACCGTCATTCGGGTTTGTAAGCACCTCCTGATGATAGGAGGCTTAACCCAGGCTGAGGGGAGCTGCTCTCGCCAACCCTATAAAGACTGGGTCTTAGTTGCTCTGCGCACTAATCGCGGATCATATGGAGCAACTGACCTTGGTCTCCAACGAAAAAACAGCCTATAAAGACTGGACCTTAGTTCCTCTGGACAATGGAGCAACTGGTCTTGTTCTATGGCGTCAGAAAGCAAACAGAAACCACCACATACCCGTAACGAACGCATTCCCCATCGCCTAACGTCGTCTCCAAGCCATTTCCCCGTACTACCAGCGCCCTCTGCCGGGACTAGGAGGTGTCCCGTTAGCGTTCGCAGCGCCACCTATCGGCGGGAAGGCGAACTACTACCGATGCATCGGTCGGAATCGATTTACCATCGATTAAAGGGCGTCCTGAAGCCGTTTTCTCTATACCATCGCCCTCTAGCGGGACTTTGAGCCGTCCGAGACAACTGTCGTTGCCACGGTAGATCGGGCTATCGCGCATGCGCTGTCTGAAACGAAGAATTCGTGGAAAATACCAAAATTTTAGCGGGAAATTCCAATATTTTCCAGGAAATTTTTGGAATCGGGTCTCCGGAAGGTATAAATAGGAGCGTCCTCGACCGTCATTCGGGTTTGTAAGCACCTCCTGATGATAGGAGGCTTAACCCAGGCTGAGGGGAGCTGCTCTCGCCAACCCTATAAAGATTTTTTAACCTTTTTTTTAACCTTTTTTTTAACCTTTTTTTTAACCTTTTTTTTAACCTTTTTTTTAACCTTTTTTTTAACCTTTTTTTTAACCTTTTTTTTAACCTTTTTTTTAACCTTTTTTTTAACCTTTTTTTTAACCTTTTCGTCAATGATTTTTATGCATTTTTCCTAATTCATCATCTTCTCAAGTGCGAGAATTTATATCGATTCTTTGTTCTCACTCATCGATATCTCTAACTTCCATCGGTTTCACCAACGCGATCAATCGATAAACTTCAACGTTATCTCATATTTCACCCTTTCCGAGTATAACTTCCCGTAAATTCATATCGGTTATTTGTTCAAGCTCATCGATATCGCTTAATTTCCACCGCTTGCACCGAGAAATTCAATCGATTATTCTATACATTGTATCGATTTCCTTCCGCATTATATCGATTACTCAGTGGTTTCGCACATTTCTCCACGACAAAATTATTAATCTGCCCACATATAAATTACTCAGCGCCATCTATTTATCACACCAGCTTGCATATACAAGCTTCCTCAACCAATTCTCTATCAGCGCCCTCTGGTCTTGATCTCCAGCATTAGAAAATGGGCAGAAACCACTACAAACCCCATTTTCAGCTGTCCCGTTAGCGTTCGCAGCGCCACCTATCGGCGGGAAGGCGAACTACTACCGATGCATCGGTCGGAATCGATTTACCATCGATTAAAGGGCGTCCTGAAGCCGTTTTCTCTATACCATCGCCCTCTAGCGGGACTTTGAGCCGTCCGAGACAACTGTCGTTGCCACGGTAGATCGGGCTATCGCGCATGCGCTGTCTGAAACGAAGAATTCGTGGAAAATACCAAAATTTTAGCGGGAAATTCCAATATTTTCCAGGAAATTTTTGGAATCGGGTCTCCGGAAGGTATAAATAGGAGCGTCCTCGACCGTCATTCGGGTTTGTAAGCACCTCCTGATGATAGGAGGCTTAACCCAGGCTGAGGGGAGCTGCTCTCGCCAACCCTATAAAGACTGGGTCTTAGTTGCTCTGCGCACTAATCGCGGATCATATGGAGCAACTGACCTTGGTCTCCAACGCAAAAACAGCCTATAAAGACTGGACCTTAGTTCCTCTGGACAATGGAGCAACTGGTCTTGTTCTATGGCGTCAGAAAGCAAACAGAAACCACCACATACCCGTAACGAACGCATTCCCCATCGCCTAACGTCGTCTCCAAGCCATTTCCCCGTACTACCAGCGCCCTCTGCCGGGACTAGGAGGTGTCCCGTTAGCGTTCGCAGCGCCACCTATCGGCGGGAAGGCGAACTACTACCGATGCATCGGTCGGAATCGATTTACCATCGATTAAAGGGCGTCCTGAAGCCGTTTTCTCTATACCATCGCCCTCTAGCGGGACTTTGAGCCGTCCGAGACAACTGTCGTTGCCACGGTAGATCGGGCTATCGCGCATGCGCTGTCTGAAACGAAGAATTCGTGGAAAATACCAAAATTTTAGCGGGAAATTCCAATATTTTCCAGGAAATTTTTGGAATCGGGTCTCCGGAAGGTATAAATAGGAGCGTCCTCGACCGTCATTCGGGTTTGTAAGCACCTCCTGATGATAGGAGGCTTAACCCAGGCTGAGGGGAGCTGCTCTCGCCAACCCTATAAAGACTGGGTCTTAGTTGCTCTGCGCACTAATCGCGGATCATATGGAGCAACTGACCTTGGTCTCCAACGAAAAAACAGCCTATAAAGACTGGACCTTAGTTCCTCTGGACAATGGAGCAACTGGTCTTGTTCTATGGCGTCAGAAAGCAAACAGAAACCACCACATACCCGTAACGAACGCATTCCCCATCGCCTAACGTCGTCTCCAAGCCATTTCCCCGTACTACCAGCGCCCTCTGCCGGGACTAGGAGGTGTCCCGTTAGCGTTCGCAGCGCCACCTATCGGCGGGAAGGCGAACTACTACCGATGCATCGGTCGGAATCGATTTACCATCGATTAAAGGGCGTCCTGAAGCCGTTTTCTCTATACCATCGCCCTCTAGCGGGACTTTGAGCCGTCCGAGACAACTGTCGTTGCCACGGTAGATCGGGCTATCGCGCATGCGCTGTCTGAAACGAAGAATTCGTGGAAAATACCAAAATTTTAGCGGGAAATTCCAATATTTTCCAGGAAATTTTTGGAATCGGGTCTCCGGAAGGTATAAATAGGAGCGTCCTCGACCGTCATTCGGGTTTGTAAGCACCTCCTGATGATAGGAGGCTTAACCCAGGCTGAGGGGAGCTGCTCTCGCCAACCCTATAAAGATTTTTTAACCTTTTTTTTAACCTTTTTTTTAACCTTTTTTTTAACCTTTTTTTTAACCTTTTTTTTAACCTTTTTTTTAACCTTTTTTTTAACCTTTTTTTTAACCTTTTTTTTAACCTTTTTTTTAACCTTTTTTTTAACCTTTTCGTCAATGATTTTTATGCATTTTTCCTAATTCATCATCTTCTCAAGTGCGAGAATTTATATCGATTCTTTGTTCTCACTCTATATCGATTCTTTGTTCTCACTCATCGATATCTCTAACTTCCATCGGTTTCACCAACGCGATCAATCGATAAACTTCAACGTTATCTCATATTTCACCCTTTCCGAGTATAACTTCCCGTAAATTCATATCGGTTATTTGTTCAAGCTCATCGATATCGCTTAATTTCCACCGCTTGCACCGAGAAATTCAATCGATTATTCTATACATTGTATCGATTTCCTTCCGCATTATATCGATTACTCAGTGGTTTCGCACATTTCTCCACGACAAAATTATTAATCTGCCCACATATAAATTACTCAGCGCCATCTATTTATCACACCAGCTTGCATATACAAGCTTCCTCAACCAATTCTCTATCAGCGCCCTCTGGTCTTGATCTCCAGCATTAGAAAATGGGCAGAAACCACTACAAACCCCATTTTCAGCTGTCCCGTTAGCGTTCGCAGCGCCACCTATCGGCGGGAAGGCGAACTACTACCGATGCATCGGTCGGAATCGATTTACCATCGATTAAAGGGCGTCCTGAAGCCGTTTTCTCTATACCATCGCCCTCTAGCGGGACTTTGAGCCGTCCGAGACAACTGTCGTTGCCACGGTAGATCGGGCTATCGCGCATGCGCTGTCTGAAACGAAGAATTCGTGGAAAATACCAAAATTTTAGCGGGAAATTCCAATATTTTCCAGGAAATTTTTGGAATCGGGTCTCCGGAAGGTATAAATAGGAGCGTCCTCGACCGTCATTCGGGTTTGTAAGCACCTCCTGATGATAGGAGGCTTAACCCAGGCTGAGGGGAGCTGCTCTCGCCAACCCTATAAAGACTGGGTCTTAGTTGCTCTGCGCACTAATCGCGGATCATATGGAGCAACTGACCTTGGTCTCCAACGCAAAAACAGCCTATAAAGACTGGACCTTAGTTCCTCTGGACAATGGAGCAACTGGTCTTGTTCTATGGCGTCAGAAAGCAAACAGAAACCACCACATACCCGTAACGAACGCATTCCCCATCGCCTAACGTCGTCTCCAAGCCATTTCCCCGTACTACCAGCGCCCTCTGCCGGGACTAGGAGGTGTCCCGTTAGCGTTCGCAGCGCCACCTATCGGCGGGAAGGCGAACTACTACCGATGCATCGGTCGGAATCGATTTACCATCGATTAAAGGGCGTCCTGAAGCCGTTTTCTCTATACCATCGCCCTCTAGCGGGACTTTGAGCCGTCCGAGACAACTGTCGTTGCCACGGTAGATCGGGCTATCGCGCATGCGCTGTCTGAAACGAAGAATTCGTGGAAAATACCAAAATTTTAGCGGGAAATTCCAATATTTTCCAGGAAATTTTTGGAATCGGGTCTCCGGAAGGTATAAATAGGAGCGTCCTCGACCGTCATTCGGGTTTGTAAGCACCTCCTGATGATAGGAGGCTTAACCCAGGCTGAGGGGAGCTGCTCTCGCCAACCCTATAAAGACTGGGTCTTAGTTGCTCTGCGCACTAATCGCGGATCATATGGAGCAACTGACCTTGGTCTCCAACGAAAAAACAGCCTATAAAGACTGGACCTTAGTTCCTCTGGACAATGGAGCAACTGGTCTTGTTCTATGGCGTCAGAAAGCAAACAGAAACCACCACATACCCGTAACGAACGCATTCCCCATCGCCTAACGTCGTCTCCAAGCCATTTCCCCGTACTACCAGCGCCCTCTGCCGGGACTAGGAGGTGTCCCGTTAGCGTTCGCAGCGCCACCTATCGGCGGGAAGGCGAACTACTACCGATGCATCGGTCGGAATCGATTTACCATCGATTAAAGGGCGTCCTGAAGCCGTTTTCTCTATACCATCGCCCTCTAGCGGGACTTTGAGCCGTCCGAGACAACTGTCGTTGCCACGGTAGATCGGGCTATCGCGCATGCGCTGTCTGAAACGAAGAATTCGTGGAAAATACCAAAATTTTAGCGGGAAATTCCAATATTTTCCAGGAAATTTTTGGAATCGGGTCTCCGGAAGGTATAAATAGGAGCGTCCTCGACCGTCATTCGGGTTTGTAAGCACCTCCTGATGATAGGAGGCTTAACCCAGGCTGAGGGGAGCTGCTCTCGCCAACCCTATAAAGATTTTTTAACCTTTTTTTTAACCTTTTTTTTAACCTTTTTTTTAACCTTTTTTTTAACCTTTTTTTTAACCTTTTTTTTAACCTTTTTTTTAACCTTTTTTTTAACCTTTTTTTTAACCTTTTTTTTAACCTTTTCGTCAATGATTTTTATGCATTTTTCCTAATTCATCATCTTCTCAAGTGCGAGAATTTATATCGATTCTTTGTTCTCACTCATCGATATCTCTAACTTCCATCGGTTTCACCAACGCGATCAATCGATAAACTTCAACGTTATCTCATATTTCACCCTTTCCGAGTATAACTTCCCGTAAATTCATATCGGTTATTTGTTCAAGCTCATCGATATCGCTTAATTTCCACCGCTTGCACCGAGAAATTCAATCGATTATTCTATACATTGTATCGATTTCCTTCCGCATTATATCGATTACTCAGTGGTTTCGCACATTTCTCCACGACAAAATTATTAATCTGCCCACATATAAATTACTCAGCGCCATCTATTTATCACACCAGCTTGCATATACAAGCTTCCTCAACCAATTCTCTATCAGCGCCCTCTGGTCTTGATCTCCAGCATTAGAAAATGGGCAGAAACCACTACAAACCCCATTTTCAGCTGTCCCGTTAGCGTTCGCAGCGCCACCTATCGGCGGGAAGGCGAACTACTACCGATGCATCGGTCGGAATCGATTTACCATCGATTAAAGGGCGTCCTGAAGCCGTTTTCTCTATACCATCGCCCTCTAGCGGGACTTTGAGCCGTCCGAGACAACTGTCGTTGCCACGGTAGATCGGGCTATCGCGCATGCGCTGTCTGAAACGAAGAATTCGTGGAAAATACCAAAATTTTAGCGGGAAATTCCAATATTTTCCAGGAAATTTTTGGAATCGGGTCTCCGGAAGGTATAAATAGGAGCGTCCTCGACCGTCATTCGGGTTTGTAAGCACCTCCTGATGATAGGAGGCTTAACCCAGGCTGAGGGGAGCTGCTCTCGCCAACCCTATAAAGACTGGGTCTTAGTTGCTCTGCGCACTAATCGCGGATCATATGGAGCAACTGACCTTGGTCTCCAACGCAAAAACAGCCTATAAAGACTGGACCTTAGTTCCTCTGGACAATGGAGCAACTGGTCTTGTTCTATGGCGTCAGAAAGCAAACAGAAACCACCACATACCCGTAACGAACGCATTCCCCATCGCCTAACGTCGTCTCCAAGCCATTTCCCCGTACTACCAGCGCCCTCTGCCGGGACTAGGAGGTGTCCCGTTAGCGTTCGCAGCGCCACCTATCGGCGGGAAGGCGAACTACTACCGATGCATCGGTCGGAATCGATTTACCATCGATTAAAGGGCGTCCTGAAGCCGTTTTCTCTATACCATCGCCCTCTAGCGGGACTTTGAGCCGTCCGAGACAACTGTCGTTGCCACGGTAGATCGGGCTATCGCGCATGCGCTGTCTGAAACGAAGAATTCGTGGAAAATACCAAAATTTTAGCGGGAAATTCCAATATTTTCCAGGAAATTTTTGGAATCGGGTCTCCGGAAGGTATAAATAGGAGCGTCCTCGACCGTCATTCGGGTTTGTAAGCACCTCCTGATGATAGGAGGCTTAACCCAGGCTGAGGGGAGCTGCTCTCGCCAACCCTATAAAGACTGGGTCTTAGTTGCTCTGCGCACTAATCGCGGATCATATGGAGCAACTGACCTTGGTCTCCAACGAAAAAACAGCCTATAAAGACTGGACCTTAGTTCCTCTGGACAATGGAGCAACTGGTCTTGTTCTATGGCGTCAGAAAGCAAACAGAAACCACCACATACCCGTAACGAACGCATTCCCCATCGCCTAACGTCGTCTCCAAGCCATTTCCCCGTACTACCAGCGCCCTCTGCCGGGACTAGGAGGTGTCCCGTTAGCGTTCGCAGCGCCACCTATCGGCGGGAAGGCGAACTACTACCGATGCATCGGTCGGAATCGATTTACCATCGATTAAAGGGCGTCCTGAAGCCGTTTTCTCTATACCATCGCCCTCTAGCGGGACTTTGAGCCGTCCGAGACAACTGTCGTTGCCACGGTAGATCGGGCTATCGCGCATGCGCTGTCTGAAACGAAGAATTCGTGGAAAATACCAAAATTTTAGCGGGAAATTCCAATATTTTCCAGG
Source organism: Pholcus phalangioides (assembly GCF_987345545.1). NCBI lineage: Eukaryota > Metazoa > Arthropoda > Arachnida > Araneae > Pholcidae > Pholcus > Pholcus phalangioides. The sequence continues at coordinate 79,848 of NW_028301638.1, forward strand.
AAATTTTTGGAATCGGGTCTCCGGAAGGTATAAATAGGAGCGTCCTCGACCGTCATTCGGGTTTGTAAGCACCTCCTGATGATAGGAGGCTTAACCCAGGCTGAGGGGAGCTGCTCTCGCCAACCCTATAAAGATTTTTTAACCTTTTTTTTAACCTTTTTTTTAACCTTTTTTTTAACCTTTTTTTTAACCTTTTTTTTAACCTTTTTTTTAACCTTTTTTTTAACCTTTTTTTTAACCTTTTTTTTAACCTTTTTTTTAACCTTTTTTTTAACCTTTTTTTTAACCTTTTCGTCAATGATTTTTATGCATTTTTCCTAATTCATCATCTTCTCAAGTGCGAGAATTTATATCGATTCTTTGTTCTCACTCATCGATATCTCTAACTTCCATCGGTTTCACCAACGCGATCAATCGATAAACTTCAACGTTATCTCATATTTCACCCTTTCCGAGTATAACTTCCCGTAAATTCATATCGGTTATTTGTTCAAGCTCATCGATATCGCTTAATTTCCACCGCTTGCACCGAGAAATTCAATCGATTATTCTATACATTGTATCGATTTCCTTCCGCATTATATCGATTACTCAGTGGTTTCGCACATTTCTCCACGACAAAATTATTAATCTGCCCACATATAAATTACTCAGCGCCATCTATTTATCACACCAGCTTGCATATACAAGCTTCCTCAACCAATTCTCTATCAGCGCCCTCTGGTCTTGATCTCCAGCATTAGAAAATGGGCAGAAACCACTACAAACCCCATTTTCAGCTGTCCCGTTAGCGTTCGCAGCGCCACCTATCGGCGGGAAGGCGAACTACTACCGATGCATCGGTCGGAATCGATTTACCATCGATTAAAGGGCGTCCTGAAGCCGTTTTCTCTATACCATCGCCCTCTAGCGGGACTTTGAGCCGTCCGAGACAACTGTCGTTGCCACGGTAGATCGGGCTATCGCGCATGCGCTGTCTGAAACGAAGAATTCGTGGAAAATACCAAAATTTTAGCGGGAAATTCCAATATTTTCCAGGAAATTTTTGGAATCGGGTCTCCGGAAGGTATAAATAGGAGCGTCCTCGACCGTCATTCGGGTTTGTAAGCACCTCCTGATGATAGGAGGCTTAACCCAGGCTGAGGGGAGCTGCTCTCGCCAACCCTATAAAGACTGGGTCTTAGTTGCTCTGCGCACTAATCGCGGATCATATGGAGCAACTGACCTTGGTCTCCAACGCAAAAACAGCCTATAAAGACTGGACCTTAGTTCCTCTGGACAATGGAGCAACTGGTCTTGTTCTATGGCGTCAGAAAGCAAACAGAAACCACCACATACCCGTAACGAACGCATTCCCCATCGCCTAACGTCGTCTCCAAGCCATTTCCCCGTACTACCAGCGCCCTCTGCCGGGACTAGGAGGTGTCCCGTTAGCGTTCGCAGCGCCACCTATCGGCGGGAAGGCGAACTACTACCGATGCATCGGTCGGAATCGATTTACCATCGATTAAAGGGCGTCCTGAAGCCGTTTTCTCTATACCATCGCCCTCTAGCGGGACTTTGAGCCGTCCGAGACAACTGTCGTTGCCACGGTAGATCGGGCTATCGCGCATGCGCTGTCTGAAACGAAGAATTCGTGGAAAATACCAAAATTTTAGCGGGAAATTCCAATATTTTCCAGGAAATTTTTGGAATCGGGTCTCCGGAAGGTATAAATAGGAGCGTCCTCGACCGTCATTCGGGTTTGTAAGCACCTCCTGATGATAGGAGGCTTAACCCAGGCTGAGGGGAGCTGCTCTCGCCAACCCTATAAAGACTGGGTCTTAGTTGCTCTGCGCACTAATCGCGGATCATATGGAGCAACTGACCTTGGTCTCCAACGAAAAAACAGCCTATAAAGACTGGACCTTAGTTCCTCTGGACAATGGAGCAACTGGTCTTGTTCTATGGCGTCAGAAAGCAAACAGAAACCACCACATACCCGTAACGAACGCATTCCCCATCGCCTAACGTCGTCTCCAAGCCATTTCCCCGTACTACCAGCGCCCTCTGCCGGGACTAGGAGGTGTCCCGTTAGCGTTCGCAGCGCCACCTATCGGCGGGAAGGCGAACTACTACCGATGCATCGGTCGGAATCGATTTACCATCGATTAAAGGGCGTCCTGAAGCCGTTTTCTCTATACCATCGCCCTCTAGCGGGACTTTGAGCCGTCCGAGACAACTGTCGTTGCCACGGTAGATCGGGCTATCGCGCATGCGCTGTCTGAAACGAAGAATTCGTGGAAAATACCAAAATTTTAGCGGGAAATTCCAATATTTTCCAGGAAATTTTTGGAATCGGGTCTCCGGAAGGTATAAATAGGAGCGTCCTCGACCGTCATTCGGGTTTGTAAGCACCTCCTGATGATAGGAGGCTTAACCCAGGCTGAGGGGAGCTGCTCTCGCCAACCCTATAAAGACTGGGTCTTAGTTGCTCTGCGCACTAATCGCGGATCATATGGAGCAACTGACCTTGGTCTCCAACGAAAAAACAGCCTATAAAGACTGGACCTTAGTTCCTCTGGACAATGGAGCAACTGGTCTTGTTCTATGGCGTCAGAAAGCAAACAGAAACCACCACATACCCGTAACGAACGCATTCCCCATCGCCTAACGTCGTCTCCAAGCCATTTCCCCGTACTACCAGCGCCCTCTGCCGGGACTAGGAGGTGTCCCGTTAGCGTTCGCAGCGCCACCTATCGGCGGGAAGGCGAACTACTACCGATGCATCGGTCGGAATCGATTTACCATCGATTAAAGGGCGTCCTGAAGCCGTTTTCTCTATACCATCGCCCTCTAGCGGGACTTTGAGCCGTCCGAGACAACTGTCGTTGCCACGGTAGATCGGGCTATCGCGCATGCGCTGTCTGAAACGAAGAATTCGTGGAAAATACCAAAATTTTAGCGGGAAATTCCAATATTTTCCAGGAAATTTTTGGAATCGGGTCTCCGGAAGGTATAAATAGGAGCGTCCTCGACCGTCATTCGGGTTTGTAAGCACCTCCTGATGATAGGAGGCTTAACCCAGGCTGAGGGGAGCTGCTCTCGCCAACCCTATAAAGATTTTTTAACCTTTTTTTTAACCTTTTTTTTAACCTTTTTTTTAACCTTTTTTTTAACCTTTTTTTTAACCTTTTTTTTAACCTTTTTTTTAACCTTTTTTTTAACCTTTTTTTTAACCTTTTTTTTAACCTTTTTTTTAACCTTTTTTTTAACCTTTTCGTCAATGATTTTTATGCATTTTTCCTAATTCATCATCTTCTCAAGTGCGAGAATTTATATCGATTCTTTGTTCTCACTCATCGATATCTCTAACTTCCATCGGTTTCACCAACGCGATCAATCGATAAACTTCAACGTTATCTCATATTTCACCCTTTCCGAGTATAACTTCCCGTAAATTCATATCGGTTATTTGTTCAAGCTCATCGATATCGCTTAATTTCCACCGCTTGCACCGAGAAATTCAATCGATTATTCTATACATTGTATGCATTATATCGATTACTCAGTGGTTTCGCACATTTCTCCACGACAAAATTATTAATCTGCCCACATATAAATTACTCAGCGCCATCTATTTATCACACCAGCTTGCATATACAAGCTTCCTCAACCAATTCTCTATCAGCGCCCTCTGGTCTTGATCTCCAGCATTAGAAAATGGGCAGAAACCACTACAAACCCCATTTTCAGCTGTCCCGTTAGCGTTCGCAGCGCCACCTATCGGCGGGAAGGCGAACTACTACCGATGCATCGGTCGGAATCGATTTACCATCGATTAAAGGGCGTCCTGAAGCCGTTTTCTCTATACCATCGCCCTCTAGCGGGACTTTGAGCCGTCCGAGACAACTGTCGTTGCCACGGTAGATCGGGCTATCGCGCATGCGCTGTCTGAAACGAAGAATTCGTGGAAAATACCAAAATTTTAGCGGGAAATTCCAATATTTTCCAGGAAATTTTTGGAATCGGGTCTCCGGAAGGTATAAATAGGAGCGTCCTCGACCGTCATTCGGGTTTGTAAGCACCTCCTGATGATAGGAGGCTTAACCCAGGCTGAGGGGAGCTGCTCTCGCCAACCCTATAAAGACTGGGTCTTAGTTGCTCTGCGCACTAATCGCGGATCATATGGAGCAACTGACCTTGGTCTCCAACGCAAAAACAGCCTATAAAGACTGGACCTTAGTTCCTCTGGACAATGGAGCAACTGGTCTTGTTCTATGGCGTCAGAAAGCAAACAGAAACCACCACATACCCGTAACGAACGCATTCCCCATCGCCTAACGTCGTCTCCAAGCCATTTCCCCGTACTACCAGCGCCCTCTGCCGGGACTAGGAGGTGTCCCGTTAGCGTTCGCAGCGCCACCTATCGGCGGGAAGGCGAACTACTACCGATGCATCGGTCGGAATCGATTTACCATCGATTAAAGGGCGTCCTGAAGCCGTTTTCTCTATACCATCGCCCTCTAGCGGGACTTTGAGCCGTCCGAGACAACTGTCGTTGCCACGGTAGATCGGGCTATCGCGCATGCGCTGTCTGAAACGAAGAATTCGTGGAAAATACCAAAATTTTAGCGGGAAATTCCAATATTTTCCAGGAAATTTTTGGAATCGGGTCTCCGGAAGGTATAAATAGGAGCGTCCTCGACCGTCATTCGGGTTTGTAAGCACCTCCTGATGATAGGAGGCTTAACCCAGGCTGAGGGGAGCTGCTCTCGCCAACCCTATAAAGACTGGGTCTTAGTTGCTCTGCGCACTAATCGCGGATCATATGGAGCAACTGACCTTGGTCTCCAACGAAAAAACAGCCTATAAAGACTGGACCTTAGTTCCTCTGGACAATGGAGCAACTGGTCTTGTTCTATGGCGTCAGAAAGCAAACAGAAACCACCACATACCCGTAACGAACGCATTCCCCATCGCCTAACGTCGTCTCCAAGCCATTTCCCCGTACTACCAGCGCCCTCTGCCGGGACTAGGAGGTGTCCCGTTAGCGTTCGCAGCGCCACCTATCGGCGGGAAGGCGAACTACTACCGATGCATCGGTCGGAATCGATTTACCATCGATTAAAGGGCGTCCTGAAGCCGTTTTCTCTATACCATCGCCCTCTAGCGGGACTTTGAGCCGTCCGAGACAACTGTCGTTGCCACGGTAGATCGGGCTATCGCGCATGCGCTGTCTGAAACGAAGAATTCGTGGAAAATACCAAAATTTTAGCGGGAAATTCCAATATTTTCCAGGAAATTTTTGGAATCGGGTCTCCGGAAGGTATAAATAGGAGCGTCCTCGACCGTCATTCGGGTTTGTAAGCACCTCCTGATGATAGGAGGCTTAACCCAGGCTGAGGGGAGCTGCTCTCGCCAACCCTATAAAGATTTTTTAACCTTTTTTTTAACCTTTTTTTTAACCTTTTTTTTAACCTTTTTTTTAACCTTTTTTTTAACCTTTTTTTTAACCTTTTTTTTAACCTTTTTTTTAACCTTTTTTTTAACCTTTTTTTTAACCTTTTTTTTAACCTTTTCGTCAATGATTTTTATGCATTTTTCCTAATTCATCATCTTCTCAAGTGCGAGAATTTATATCGATTCTTTGTTCTCACTCATCGATATCTCTAACTTCCATCGGTTTCACCAACGCGATCAATCGATAAACTTCAACGTTATCTCATATTTCACCCTTTCCGAGTATAACTTCCCGTAAATTCATATCGGTTATTTGTTCAAGCTCATCGATATCGCTTAATTTCCACCGCTTGCACCGAGAAATTCAATCGATTATTCTATACATTGTATCGATTTCCTTCCGCATTATATCGATTACTCAGTGGTTTCGCACATTTCTCCACGACAAAATTATTAATCTGCCCACATATAAATTACTCAGCGCCATCTATTTATCACACCAGCTTGCATATACAAGCTTCCTCAACCAATTCTCTATCAGCGCCCTCTGGTCTTGATCTCCAGCATTAGAAAATGGGCAGAAACCACTACAAACCCCATTTTCAGCTGTCCCGTTAGCGTTCGCAGCGCCACCTATCGGCGGGAAGGCGAACTACTACCGATGCATCGGTCGGAATCGATTTACCATCGATTAAAGGGCGTCCTGAAGCCGTTTTCTCTATACCATCGCCCTCTAGCGGGACTTTGAGCCGTCCGAGACAACTGTCGTTGCCACGGTAGATCGGGCTATCGCGCATGCGCTGTCTGAAACGAAGAATTCGTGGAAAATACCAAAATTTTAGCGGGAAATTCCAATATTTTCCAGGAAATTTTTGGAATCGGGTCTCCGGAAGGTATAAATAGGAGCGTCCTCGACCGTCATTCGGGTTTGTAAGCACCTCCTGATGATAGGAGGCTTAACCCAGGCTGAGGGGAGCTGCTCTCGCCAACCCTATAAAGACTGGGTCTTAGTTGCTCTGCGCACTAATCGCGGATCATATGGAGCAACTGACCTTGGTCTCCAACGCAAAAACAGCCTATAAAGACTGGACCTTAGTTCCTCTGGACAATGGAGCAACTGGTCTTGTTCTATGGCGTCAGAAAGCAAACAGAAACCACCACATACCCGTAACGAACGCATTCCCCATCGCCTAACGTCGTCTCCAAGCCATTTCCCCGTACTACCAGCGCCCTCTGCCGGGACTAGGAGGTGTCCCGTTAGCGTTCGCAGCGCCACCTATCGGCGGGAAGGCGAACTACTACCGATGCATCGGTCGGAATCGATTTACCATCGATTAAAGGGCGTCCTGAAGCCGTTTTCTCTATACCATCGCCCTCTAGCGGGACTTTGAGCCGTCCGAGACAACTGTCGTTGCCACGGTAGATCGGGCTATCGCGCATGCGCTGTCTGAAACGAAGAATTCGTGGAAAATACCAAAATTTTAGCGGGAAATTCCAATATTTTCCAGGAAATTTTTGGAATCGGGTCTCCGGAAGGTATAAATAGGAGCGTCCTCGACCGTCATTCGGGTTTGTAAGCACCTCCTGATGATAGGAGGCTTAACCCAGGCTGAGGGGAGCTGCTCTCGCCAACCCTATAAAGACTGGGTCTTAGTTGCTCTGCGCACTAATCGCGGATCATATGGAGCAACTGACCTTGGTCTCCAACGAAAAAACAGCCTATAAAGACTGGACCTTAGTTCCTCTGGACAATGGAGCAACTGGTCTTGTTCTATGGCGTCAGAAAGCAAACAGAAACCACCACATACCCGTAACGAACGCATTCCCCATCGCCTAACGTCGTCTCCAAGCCATTTCCCCGTACTACCAGCGCCCTCTGCCGGGACTAGGAGGTGTCCCGTTAGCGTTCGCAGCGCCACCTATCGGCGGGAAGGCGAACTACTACCGATGCATCGGTCGGAATCGATTTACCATCGATTAAAGGGCGTCCTGAAGCCGTTTTCTCTATACCATCGCCCTCTAGCGGGACTTTGAGCCGTCCGAGACAACTGTCGTTGCCACGGTAGATCGGGCTATCGCGCATGCGCTGTCTGAAACGAAGAATTCGTGGAAAATACCAAAATTTTAGCGGGAAATTCCAATATTTTCCAGGAAATTTTTGGAATCGGGTCTCCGGAAGGTATAAATAGGAGCGTCCTCGACCGTCATTCGGGTTTGTAAGCACCTCCTGATGATAGGAGGCTTAACCCAGGCTGAGGGGAGCTGCTCTCGCCAACCCTATAAAGATTTTTTAACCTTTTTTTTAACCTTTTTTTTAACCTTTTTTTTAACCTTTTTTTTAACCTTTTTTTTAACCTTTTTTTTAACCTTTTTTTTAACCTTTTTTTTAACCTTTTTTTTAACCTTTTTTTTAACCTTTTTTTTAACCTTTTTTTTAACCTTTTTTTTAACCTTTTCGTCAATGATTTTTATGCATTTTTCCTAATTCATCATCTTCTCAAGTGCGAGAATTTATATCGATTCTTTGTTCTCACTCATCGATATCTCTAACTTCCATCGGTTTCACCAACGCGATCAATCGATAAACTTCAACGTTATCTCATATTTCACCCTTTCCGAGTATAACTTCCCGTAAATTCATATCGGTTATTTGTTCAAGCTCATCGATATCGCTTAATTTCCACCGCTTGCACCGAGAAATTCAATCGATTATTCTATACATTGTATCGATTTCCTTCCGCATTATATCGATTACTCAGTGGTTTCGCACATTTCTCCACGACAAAATTATTAATCTGCCCACATATAAATTACTCAGCGCCATCTATTTATCACACCAGCTTGCATATACAAGCTTCCTCAACCAATTCTCTATCAGCGCCCTCTGGTCTTGATCTCCAGCATTAGAAAATGGGCAGAAACCACTACAAACCCCATTTTCAGCTGTCCCGTTAGCGTTCGCAGCGCCACCTATCGGCGGGAAGGCGAACTACTACCGATGCATCGGTCGGAATCGATTTACCATCGATTAAAGGGCGTCCTGAAGCCGTTTTCTCTATACCATCGCCCTCTAGCGGGACTTTGAGCCGTCCGAGACAACTGTCGTTGCCACGGTAGATCGGGCTATCGCGCATGCGCTGTCTGAAACGAAGAATTCGTGGAAAATACCAAAATTTTAGCGGGAAATTCCAATATTTTCCAGGAAATTTTTGGAATCGGGTCTCCGGAAGGTATAAATAGGAGCGTCCTCGACCGTCATTCGGGTTTGTAAGCACCTCCTGATGATAGGAGGCTTAACCCAGACTGAGGGGAGCTGCTCTCGCCAACCCTATAAAGACTGGGTCTTAGTTGCTCTGCGCACTAATCGCGGATCATATGGAGCAACTGACCTTGGTCTCCAACGCAAAAACAGCCTATAAAGACTGGACCTTAGTTCCTCTGGACAATGGAGCAACTGGTCTTGTTCTATGGCGTCAGAAAGCAAACAGAAACCACCACATACCCGTAACGAACGCATTCCCCATCGCCTAACGTCGTCTCCAAGCCATTTCCCCGTACTACCAGCGCCCTCTGCCGGGACTAGGAGGTGTCCCGTTAGCGTTCGCAGCGCCACCTATCGGCGGGAAGGCGAACTACTACCGATGCATCGGTCGGAATCGATTTACCATCGATTAAAGGGCGTCCTGAAGCCGTTTTCTCTATACCATCGCCCTCTAGCGGGACTTTGAGCCGTCCGAGACAACTGTCGTTGCCACGGTAGATCGGGCTATCGCGCATGCGCTGTCTGAAACGAAGAATTCGTGGAAAATACCAAAATTTTAGCGGGAAATTCCAATATTTTCCAGGAAATTTTTGGAATCGGGTCTCCGGAAGGTATAAATAGGAGCGTCCTCGACCGTCATTCGGGTTTGTAAGCACCTCCTGATGATAGGAGGCTTAACCCAGGCTGAGGGGAGCTGCTCTCGCCAACCCTATAAAGACTGGGTCTTAGTTGCTCTGCGCACTAATCGCGGATCATATGGAGCAACTGACCTTGGTCTCCAACGAAAAAACAGCCTATAAAGACTGGACCTTAGTTCCTCTGGACAATGGAGCAACTGGTCTTGTTCTATGGCGTCAGAAAGCAAACAGAAACCACCACATACCCGTAACGAACGCATTCCCCATCGCCTAACGTCGTCTCCAAGCCATTTCCCCGTACTACCAGCGCCCTCTGCCGGGACTAGGAGGTGTCCCGTTAGCGTTCGCAGCGCCACCTATCGGCGGGAAGGCGAACTACTACCGATGCATCGGTCGGAATCGATTTACCATCGATTAAAGGGCGTCCTGAAGCCGTTTTCTCTATACCATCGCCCTCTAGCGGGACTTTGAGCCGTCCGAGACAACTGTCGTTGCCACGGTAGATCGGGCTATCGCGCATGCGCTGTCTGAAACGAAGAATTCGTGGAAAATACCAAAATTTTAGCGGGAAATTCCAATATTTTCCAGGAAATTTTTGGAATCGGGTCTCCGGAAGGTATAAATAGGAGCGTCCTCGACCGTCATTCGGGTTTGTAAGCACCTCCTGATGATAGGAGGCTTAACCCAGGCTGAGGGGAGCTGCTCTCGCCAACCCTATAAAGATTTTTTAACCTTTTTTTTAACCTTTTTTTTAACCTTTTTTTTAACCTTTTTTTTAACCTTTTTTTTAACCTTTTTTTTAACCTTTTTTTTAACCTTTTTTTTAACCTTTTTTTTAACCTTTTTTTTAACCTTTTTTTTAACCTTTTTTTTAACCTTTTCGTCAATGATTTTTATGCATTTTTCCTAATTCATCATCTTCTCAAGTGCGAGAATTTATATCGATTCTTTGTTCTCACTCATCGATATCTCTAACTTCCATCGGTTTCACCAACGCGATCAATCGATAAACTTCAACGTTATCTCATATTTCACCCTTTCCGAGTATAACTTCCCGTAAATTCATATCGGTTATTTGTTCAAGCTCATCGATATCGCTTAATTTCCACCGCTTGCACCGAGAAATTCAATCGATTATTCTATACATTGTATCGATTTCCTTCCGCATTATATCGATTACTCAGTGGTTTCGCACATTTCTCCACGACAAAATTATTAATCTGCCCACATATAAATTACTCAGCGCCATCTATTTATCACACCAGCTTGCATATACAAGCTTCCTCAACCAATTCTCTATCAGCGCCCTCTGGTCTTGATCTCCAGCATTAGAAAATGGGCAGAAACCACTACAAACCCCATTTTCAGCTGTCCCGTTAGCGTTCGCAGCGCCACCTATCGGCGGGAAGGCGAACTACTACCGATGCATCGGTCGGAATCGATTTACCATCGATTAAAGGGCGTCCTGAAGCCGTTTTCTCTATACCATCGCCCTCTAGCGGGACTTTGAGCCGTCCGAGACAACTGTCGTTGCCACGGTAGATCGGGCTATCGCGCATGCGCTGTCTGAAACGAAGAATTCGTGGAAAATACCAAAATTTTAGCGGGAAATTCCAATATTTTCCAGGAAATTTTTGGAATCGGGTCTCCGGAAGGTATAAATAGGAGCGTCCTCGACCGTCATTCGGGTTTGTAAGCACCTCCTGATGATAGGAGGCTTAACCCAGGCTGAGGGGAGCTGCTCTCGCCAACCCTATAAAGACTGGGTCTTAGTTGCTCTGCGCACTAATCGCGGATCATATGGAGCAACTGACCTTGGTCTCCAACGCAAAAACAGCCTATAAAGACTGGACCTTAGTTCCTCTGGACAATGGAGCAACTGGTCTTGTTCTATGGCGTCAGAAAGCAAACAGAAACCACCACATACCCGTAACGAACGCATTCCCCATCGCCTAACGTCGTCTCCAAGCCATTTCCCCGTACTACCAGCGCCCTCTGCCGGGACTAGGAGGTGTCCCGTTAGCGTTCGCAGCGCCACCTATCGGCGGGAAGGCGAACTACTACCGATGCATCGGTCGGAATCGATTTACCATCGATTAAAGGGCGTCCTGAAGCCGTTTTCTCTATACCATCGCCCTCTAGCGGGACTTTGAGCCGTCCGAGACAACTGTCGTTGCCACGGTAGATCGGGCTATCGCGCATGCGCTGTCTGAAACGAAGAATTCGTGGAAAATACCAAAATTTTAGCGGGAAATTCCAATATTTTCCAGGAAATTTTTGGAATCGGGTCTCCGGAAGGTATAAATAGGAGCGTCCTCGACCGTCATTCGGGTTTGTAAGCACCTCCTGATGATAGGAGGCTTAACCCAGGCTGAGGGGAGCTGCTCTCGCCAACCCTATAAAGACTGGGTCTTAGTTGCTCTGCGCACTAATCGCGGATCATATGGAGCAACTGACCTTGGTCTCCAACGAAAAAACAGCCTATAAAGACTGGACCTTAGTTCCTCTGGACAATGGAGCAACTGGTCTTGTTCTATGGCGTCAGAAAGCAAACAGAAACCACCACATACCCGTAACGAACGCATTCCCCATCGCCTAACGTCGTCTCCAAGCCATTTCCCCGTACTACCAGCGCCCTCTGCCGGGACTAGGAGGTGTCCCGTTAGCGTTCGCAGCGCCACCTATCGGCGGGAAGGCGAACTACTACCGATGCATCGGTCGGAATCGATTTACCATCGATTAAAGGGCGTCCTGAAGCCGTTTTCTCTATACCATCGCCCTCTAGCGGGACTTTGAGCCGTCCGAGACAACTGTCGTTGCCACGGTAGATCGGGCTATCGCGCATGCGCTGTCTGAAACGAAGAATTCGTGGAAAATACCAAAATTTTAGCGGGAAATTCCAATATTTTCCAGGAAATTTTTGGAATCGGGTCTCCGGAAGGTATAAATAGGAGCGTCCTCGACCGTCATTCGGGTTTGTAAGCACCTCCTGATGATAGGAGGCTTAACCCAGGCTGAGGGGAGCTGCTCTCGCCAACCCTATAAAGATTTTTTAACCTTTTTTTTAACCTTTTTTTTAACCTTTTTTTTAACCTTTTTTTTAACCTTTTTTTTAACCTTTTTTTTAACCTTTTTTTTAACCTTTTTTTTAACCTTTTTTTTAACCTTTTTTTTAACCTTTTTTTTAACCTTTTTTTTAACCTTTTCGTCAATGATTTTTATGCATTTTTCCTAATTCATCATCTTCTCAAGTGCGAGAATTTATATCGATTCTTTGTTCTCACTCATCGATATCTCTAACTTCCATCGGTTTCACCAACGCGATCAATCGATAAACTTCAACGTTATCTCATATTTCACCCTTTCCGAGTATAACTTCCCGTAAATTCATATCGGTTATTTGTTCAAGCTCATCGATATCGCTTAATTTCCACCGCTTGCACCGAGAAATTCAATCGATTATTCTATACATTGTATCGATTTCCTTCCGCATTATATCGATTACTCAGTGGTTTCGCACATTTCTCCACGACAAAATTATTAATCTGCCCACATATAAATTACTCAGCGCCATCTATTTATCACACCAGCTTGCATATACAAGCTTCCTCAACCAATTCTCTATCAGCGCCCTCTGGTCTTGATCTCCAGCATTAGAAAATGGGCAGAAACCACTACAAACCCCATTTTCAGCTGTCCCGTTAGCGTTCGCAGCGCCACCTATCGGCGGGAAGGCGAACTACTACCGATGCATCGGTCGGAATCGATTTACCATCGATTAAAGGGCGTCCTGAAGCCGTTTTCTCTATACCATCGCCCTCTAGCGGGACTTTGAGCCGTCCGAGACAACTGTCGTTGCCACGGTAGATCGGGCTATCGCGCATGCGCTGTCTGAAACGAAGAATTCGTGGAAAATACCAAAATTTTAGCGGGAAATTCCAATATTTTCCAGGAAATTTTTGGAATCGGGTCTCCGGAAGGTATAAATAGGAGCGTCCTCGACCGTCATTCGGGTTTGTAAGCACCTCCTGATGATAGGAGGCTTAACCCAGGCTGAGGGGAGCTGCTCTCGCCAACCCTATAAAGACTGGGTCTTAGTTGCTCTGCGCACTAATCGCGGATCATATGGAGCAACTGACCTTGGTCTCCAACGCAAAAACAGCCTATAAAGACTGGACCTTAGTTCCTCTGGACAATGGAGCAACTGGTCTTGTTCTATGGCGTCAGAAAGCAAACAGAAACCACCACATACCCGTAACGAACGCATTCCCCATCGCCTAACGTCGTCTCCAAGCCATTTCCCCGTACTACCAGCGCCCTCTGCCGGGACTAGGAGGTGTCCCGTTAGCGTTCGCAGCGCCACCTATCGGCGGGAAGGCGAACTACTACCGATGCATCGGTCGGAATCGATTTACCATCGATTAAAGGGCGTCCTGAAGCCGTTTTCTCTATACCATCGCCCTCTAGCGGGACTTTGAGCCGTCCGAGACAACTGTCGTTGCCACGGTAGATCGGGCTATCGCGCATGCGCTGTCTGAAACGAAGAATTCGTGAAAAATACCAAAATTTTAGCGGGAAATTCCAATATTTTCCAGGAAATTTTTGGAATCGGGTCTCCGGAAGGTATAAATAGGAGCGTCCTCGACCGTCATTCGGGTTTGTAAGCACCTCCTGATGATAGGAGGCTTAACCCAGGCTGAGGGGAGCTGCTCTCGCCAACCCTATAAAGACTGGGTCTTAGTTGCTCTGCGCACTAATCGCGGATCATATGGAGCAACTGACCTTGGTCTCCAACGAAAAAACAGCCTATAAAGACTGGACCTTAGTTCCTCTGGACAATGGAGCAACTGGTCTTGTTCTATGGCGTCAGAAAGCAAACAGAAACCACCACATACCCGTAACGAACGCATTCCCCATCGCCTAACGTCGTCTCCAAGCCATTTCCCCGTACTACCAGCGCCCTCTGCCGGGACTAGGAGGTGTCCCGTTAGCGTTCGCAGCGCCACCTATCGGCGGGAAGGCGAACTACTACCGATGCATCGGTCGGAATCGATTTACCATCGATTAAAGGGCGTCCTGAAGCCGTTTTCTCTATACCATCGCCCTCTAGCGGGACTTTGAGCCGTCCGAGACAACTGTCGTTGCCACGGTAGATCGGGCTATCGCGCATGCGCTGTCTGAAACGAAGAATTCGTGGAAAATACCAAAATTTTAGCGGGAAATTCCAATATTTTCCAGGAAATTTTTGGAATCGGGTCTCCGGAAGGTATAAATAGGAGCGTCCTCGACCGTCATTCGGGTTTGTAAGCACCTCCTGATGATAGGAGGCTTAACCCAGGCTGAGGGGAGCTGCTCTCGCCAACCCTATAAAGATTTTTTAACCTTTTTTTTAACCTTTTTTTTAACCTTTTTTTTAACCTTTTTTTTAACCTTTTTTTTAACCTTTTTTTTAACCTTTTTTTTAACCTTTTTTTTAACCTTTTTTTTAACCTTTTTTTTAACCTTTTTTTTAACCTTTTTTTTAACCTTTTTTTTAACCTTTTCGTCAATGATTTTTATGCATTTTTCCTAATTCATCATCTTCTCAAGTGCGAGAATTTATATCGATTCTTTGTTCTCACTCATCGATATCTCTAACTTCCATCGGTTTCACCAACGCGATCAATCGATAAACTTCAACGTTATCTCATATTTCACCCTTTCCGAGTATAACTTCCCGTAAATTCATATCGGTTATTTGTTCAAGCTCATCGATATCGCTTAATTTCCACCGCTTGCACCGAGAAATTCAATCGATTATTCTATACATTGTATCGATTTCCTTCCGCATTATATCGATTACTCAGTGGTTTCGCACATTTCTCCACGACAAAATTATTAATCTGCCCACATATAAATTACTCAGCGCCATCTATTTATCACACCAGCTTGCATATACAAGCTTCCTCAACCAATTCTCTATCAGCGCCCTCTGGTCTTGATCTCCAGCATTAGAAAATGGGCAGAAACCACTACAAACCCCATTTTCAGCTGTCCCGTTAGCGTTCGCAGCGCCACCTATCGGCGGGAAGGCGAACTACTACCGATGCATCGGTCGGAATCGATTTACCATCGATTAAAGGGCGTCCTGAAGCCGTTTTCTCTATACCATCGCCCTCTAGCGGGACTTTGAGCCGTCCGAGACAACTGTCGTTGCCACGGTAGATCGGGCTATCGCGCATGCGCTGTCTGAAACGAAGAATTCGTGGAAAATACCAAAATTTTAGCGGGAAATTCCAATATTTTCCAGGAAATTTTTGGAATCGGGTCTCCGGAAGGTATAAATAGGAGCGTCCTCGACCGTCATTCGGGTTTGTAAGCACCTCCTGATGATAGGAGGCTTAACCCAGGCTGAGGGGAGCTGCTCTCGCCAACCCTATAAAGACTGGGTCTTAGTTGCTCTGCGCACTAATCGCGGATCATATGGAGCAACTGACCTTGGTCTCCAACGCAAAAACAGCCTATAAAGACTGGACCTTAGTTCCTCTGGACAATGGAGCAACTGGTCTTGTTCTATGGCGTCAGAAAGCAAACAGAAACCACCACATACCCGTAACGAACGCATTCCCCATCGCCTAACGTCGTCTCCAAGCCATTTCCCCGTACTACCAGCGCCCTCTGCCGGGACTAGGAGGTGTCCCGTTAGCGTTCGCAGCGCCACCTATCGGCGGGAAGGCGAACTACTACCGATGCATCGGTCGGAATCGATTTACCATCGATTAAAGGGCGTCCTGAAGCCGTTTTCTCTATACCATCGCCCTCTAGCGGGACTTTGAGCCGTCCGAGACAACTGTCGTTGCCACGGTAGATCGGGCTATCGCGCATGCGCTGTCTGAAACGAAGAATTCGTGGAAAATACCAAAATTTTAGCGGGAAATTCCAATATTTTCCAGGAAATTTTTGGAATCGGGTCTCCGGAAGGTATAAATAGGAGCGTCCTCGACCGTCATTCGGGTTTGTAAGCACCTCCTGATGATAGGAGGCTTAACCCAGGCTGAGGGGAGCTGCTCTCGCCAACCCTATAAAGACTGGGTCTTAGTTGCTCTGCGCACTAATCGCGGATCATATGGAGCAACTGACCTTGGTCTCCAACGAAAAAACAGCCTATAAAGACTGGACCTTAGTTCCTCTGGACAATGGAGCAACTGGTCTTGTTCTATGGCGTCAGAAAGCAAACAGAAACCACCACATACCCGTAACGAACGCATTCCCCATCGCCTAACGTCGTCTCCAAGCCATTTCCCCGTACTACCAGCGCCCTCTGCCGGGACTAGGAGGTGTCCCGTTAGCGTTCGCAGCGCCACCTATCGGCGGGAAGGCGAACTACTACCGATGCATCGGTCGGAATCGATTTACCATCGATTAAAGGGCGTCCTGAAGCCGTTTTCTCTATACCATCGCCCTCTAGCGGGACTTTGAGCCGTCCGAGACAACTGTCGTTGCCACGGTAGATCGGGCTATCGCGCATGCGCTGTCTGAAACGAAGAATTCGTGGAAAATACCAAAATTTTAGCGGGAAATTCCAATATTTTCCAGGAAATTTTTGGAATCGGGTCTCCGGAAGGTATAAATAGGAGCGTCCTCGACCGTCATTCGGGTTTGTAAGCACCTCCTGATGATAGGAGGCTTAACCCAGGCTGAGGGGAGCTGCTCTCGCCAACCCTATAAAGATTTTTTAACCTTTTTTTTAACCTTTTTTTTAACCTTTTTTTTAACCTTTTTTTTAACCTTTTTTTTAACCTTTTTTTTAACCTTTTTTTTAACCTTTTTTTTAACCTTTTTTTTAACCTTTTTTTTAACCTTTTTTTTAACCTTTTCGTCAATGATTTTTATGCATTTTTCCTAATTCATCATCTTCTCAAGTGCGAGAATTTATATCGATTCTTTGTTCTCACTCATCGATATCTCTAACTTCCATCGGTTTCACCAACGCGATCAATCGATAAACTTCAACGTTATCTCATATTTCACCCTTTCCGAGTATAACTTCCCGTAAATTCATATCGGTTATTTGTTCAAGCTCATCGATATCGCTTAATTTCCACCGCTTGCACCGAGAAATTCAATCGATTATTCTATACATTGTATCGATTTCCTTCCGCATTATATCGATTACTCAGTGGTTTCGCACATTTCTCCACGACAAAATTATTAATCTGCCCACATATAAATTACTCAGCGCCATCTATTTATCACACCAGCTTGCATATACAAGCTTCCTCAACCAATTCTCTATCAGCGCCCTCTGGTCTTGATCTCCAGCATTAGAAAATGGGCAGAAACCACTACAAACCCCATTTTCAGCTGTCCCGTTAGCGTTCGCAGCGCCACCTATCGGCGGGAAGGCGAACTACTACCGATGCATCGGTCGGAATCGATTTACCATCGATTAAAGGGCGTCCTGAAGCCGTTTTCTCTATACCATCGCCCTCTAGCGGGACTTTGAGCCGTCCGAGACAACTGTCGTTGCCACGGTAGATCGGGCTATCGCGCATGCGCTGTCTGAAACGAAGAATTCGTGGAAAATACCAAAATTTTAGCGGGAAATTCCAATATTTTCCAGGAAATTTTTGGAATCGGGTCTCCGGAAGGTATAAATAGGAGCGTCCTCGACCGTCATTCGGGTTTGTAAGCACCTCCTGATGATAGGAGGCTTAACCCAGGCTGAGGGGAGCTGCTCTCGCCAACCCTATAAAGACTGGGTCTTAGTTGCTCTGCGCACTAATCGCGGATCATATGGAGCAACTGACCTTGGTCTCCAACGAAAAAACAGCCTATAAAGACTGGACCTTAGTTCCTCTGGACAATGGAGCAACTGGTCTTGTTCTATGGCGTCAGAAAGCAAACAGAAACCACCACATACCCGTAACGAACGCATTCCCCATCGCCTAACGTCGTCTCCAAGCCATTTCCCCGTACTACCAGCGCCCTCTGCCGGGACTAGGAGGTGTCCCGTTAGCGTTCGCAGCGCCACCTATCGGCGGGAAGGCGAACTACTACCGATGCATCGGTCGGAATCGATTTACCATCGATTAAAGGGCGTCCTGAAGCCGTTTTCTCTATACCATCGCCCTCTAGCGGGACTTTGAGCCGTCCGAGACAACTGTCGTTGCCACGGTAGATCGGGCTATCGCGCATGCGCTGTCTGAAACGAAGAATTCGTGGAAAATACCAAAATTTTAGCGGGAAATTCCAATATTTTCCAGGAAATTTTTGGAATCGGGTCTCCGGAAGGTATAAATAGGAGCGTCCTCGACCGTCATTCGGGTTTGTAAGCACCTCCTGATGATAGGAGGCTTAACCCAGGCTGAGGGGAGCTGCTCTCGCCAACCCTATAAAGATTTTTTAACCTTTTTTTTAACCTTTTTTTTAACCTTTTTTTTAACCTTTTTTTTAACCTTTTTTTTAACCTTTTTTTTAACCTTTTTTTTAACCTTTTTTTTAACCTTTTTTTTAACCTTTTTTTTAACCTTTTTTTTAACCTTTTTTTTAACCTTTTCGTCAATGATTTTTATGCATTTTTCCTAATTCATCATCTTCTCAAGTGCGAGAATTTATATCGATTCTTTGTTCTCACTCATCGATATCTCTAACTTCCATCGGTTTCACCAACGCGATCAATCGATAAACTTCAACGTTATCTCATATTTCACCCTTTCCGAGTATAACTTCCCGTAAATTCATATCGGTTATTTGTTCAAGCTCATCGATATCGCTTAATTTCCACCGCTTGCACCGAGAAATTCAATCGATTATTCTATACATTGTATCGATTTCCTTCCGCATTATATCGATTACTCAGTGGTTTCGCACATTTCTCCACGACAAAATTATTAATCTGCCCACATATAAATTACTCAGCGCCATCTATTTATCACACCAGCTTGCATATACAAGCTTCCTCAACCAATTCTCTATCAGCGCCCTCTGGTCTTGATCTCCAGCATTAGAAAATGGGCAGAAACCACTACAAACCCCATTTTCAGCTGTCCCGTTAGCGTTCGCAGCGCCACCTATCGGCGGGAAGGCGAACTACTACCGATGCATCGGTCGGAATCGATTTACCATCGATTAAAGGGCGTCCTGAAGCCGTTTTCTCTATACCATCGCCCTCTAGCGGGACTTTGAGCCGTCCGAGACAACTGTCGTTGCCACGGTAGATCGGGCTATCGCGCATGCGCTGTCTGAAACGAAGAATTCGTGGAAAATACCAAAATTTTAGCGGGAAATTCCAATATTTTCCAGGAAATTTTTGGAATCGGGTCTCCGGAAGGTATAAATAGGAGCGTCCTCGACCGTCATTCGGGTTTGTAAGCACCTCCTGATGATAGGAGGCTTAACCCAGGCTGAGGGGAGCTGCTCTCGCCAACCCTATAAAGACTGGGTCTTAGTTGCTCTGCGCACTAATCGCGGATCATATGGAGCAACTGACCTTGGTCTCCAACGCAAAAACAGCCTATAAAGACTGGACCTTAGTTCCTCTGGACAATGGAGCAACTGGTCTTGTTCTATGGCGTCAGAAAGCAAACAGAAACCACCACATACCCGTAACGAACGCATTCCCCATCGCCTAACGTCGTCTCCAAGCCATTTCCCCGTACTACCAGCGCCCTCTGCCGGGACTAGGAGGTGTCCCGTTAGCGTTCGCAGCGCCACCTATCGGCGGGAAGGCGAACTACTACCGATGCATCGGTCGGAATCGATTTACCATCGATTAAAGGGCGTCCTGAAGCCGTTTTCTCTATACCATCGCCCTCTAGCGGGACTTTGAGCCGTCCGAGACAACTGTCGTTGCCACGGTAGATCGGGCTATCGCGCATGCGCTGTCTGAAACGAAGAATTCGTGGAAAATACCAAAATTTTAGCGGGAAATTCCAATATTTTCCAGGAAATTTTTGGAATCGGGTCTCCGGAAGGTATAAATAGGAGCGTCCTCGACCGTCATTCGGGTTTGTAAGCACCTCCTGATGATAGGAGGCTTAACCCAGGCTGAGGGGAGCTGCTCTCGCCAACCCTATAAAGACTGGGTCTTAGTTGCTCTGCGCACTAATCGCGGATCATATGGAGCAACTGACCTTGGTCTCCAACGAAAAAACAGCCTATAAAGACTGGACCTTAGTTCCTCTGGACAATGGAGCAACTGGTCTTGTTCTATGGCGTCAGAAAGCAAACAGAAACCACCACATACCCGTAACGAACGCATTCCCCATCGCCTAACGTCGTCTCCAAGCCATTTCCCCGTACTACCAGCGCCCTCTGCCGGGACTAGGAGGTGTCCCGTTAGCGTTCGCAGCGCCACCTATCGGCGGGAAGGCGAACTACTACCGATGCATCGGTCGGAATCGATTTACCATCGATTAAAGGGCGTCCTGAAGCCGTTTTCTCTATACCATCGCCCTCTAGCGGGACTTTGAGCCGTCCGAGACAACTGTCGTTGCCACGGTAGATCGGGCTATCGCGCATGCGCTGTCTGAAACGAAGAATTCGTGGAAAATACCAAAATTTTAGCGGGAAATTCCAATATTTTCCAGGAAATTTTTGGAATCGGGTCTCCGGAAGGTATAAATAGGAGCGTCCTCGACCGTCATTCGGGTTTGTAAGCACCTCCTGATGATAGGAGGCTTAACCCAGGCTGAGGGGAGCTGCTCTCGCCAACCCTATAAAGATTTTTTAACCTTTTTTTTAACCTTTTTTTTAACCTTTTTTTTAACCTTTTTTTTAACCTTTTTTTTAACCTTTTTTTTAACCTTTTTTTTAACCTTTTTTTTAACCTTTTTTTTAACCTTTTTTTTAACCTTTTTTTTAACCTTTTTTTTAACCTTTTCGTCAATGATTTTTATGCATTTTTCCTAATTCATCATCTTCTCAAGTGCGAGAATTTATATCGATTCTTTGTTCTCACTCATCGATATCTCTAACTTCCATCGGTTTCACCAACGCGATCAATCGATAAACTTCAACGTTATCTCATATTTCACCCTTTCCGAGTATAACTTCCCGTAAATTCATATCGGTTATTTGTTCAAGCTCATCGATATCGCTTAATTTCCACCGCTTGCACCGAGAAATTCAATCGATTATTCTATACATTGTATCGATTTCCTTCCGCATTATATCGATTACTCAGTGGTTTCGCACATTTCTCCACGACAAAATTATTAATCTGCCCACATATAAATTACTCAGCGCCATCTATTTATCACACCAGCTTGCATATACAAGCTTCCTCAACCAATTCTCTATCAGCGCCCTCTGGTCTTGATCTCCAGCATTAGAAAATGGGCAGAAACCACTACAAACCCCATTTTCAGCTGTCCCGTTAGCGTTCGCAGCGCCACCTATCGGCGGGAAGGCGAACTACTACCGATGCATCGGTCGGAATCGATTTACCATCGATTAAAGGGCGTCCTGAAGCCGTTTTCTCTATACCATCGCCCTCTAGCGGGACTTTGAGCCGTCCGAGACAACTGTCGTTGCCACGGTAGATCGGGCTATCGCGCATGCGCTGTCTGAAACGAAGAATTCGTGGAAAATACCAAAATTTTAGCGGGAAATTCCAATATTTTCCAGGAAATTTTTGGAATCGGGTCTCCGGAAGGTATAAATAGGAGCGTCCTCGACCGTCATTCGGGTTTGTAAGCACCTCCTGATGATAGGAGGCTTAACCCAGGCTGAGGGGAGCTGCTCTCGCCAACCCTATAAAGACTGGGTCTTAGTTGCTCTGCGCACTAATCGCGGATCATATGGAGCAACTGACCTTGGTCTCCAACGCAAAAACAGCCTATAAAGACTGGACCTTAGTTCCTCTGGACAATGGAGCAACTGGTCTTGTTCTATGGCGTCAGAAAGCAAACAGAAACCACCACATACCCGTAACGAACGCATTCCCCATCGCCTAACGTCGTCTCCAAGCCATTTCCCCGTACTACCAGCGCCCTCTGCCGGGACTAGGAGGTGTCCCGTTAGCGTTCGCAGCGCCACCTATCGGCGGGAAGGCGAACTACTACCGATGCATCGGTCGGAATCGATTTACCATCGATTAAAGGGCGTCCTGAAGCCGTTTTCTCTATACCATCGCCCTCTAGCGGGACTTTGAGCCGTCCGAGACAACTGTCGTTGCCACGGTAGATCGGGCTATCGCGCATGCGCTGTCTGAAACGAAGAATTCGTGGAAAATACCAAAATTTTAGCGGGAAATTCCAATATTTTCCAGGAAATTTTTGGAATCGGGTCTCCGGAAGGTATAAATAGGAGCGTCCTCGACCGTCATTCGGGTTTGTAAGCACCTCCTGATGATAGGAGGCTTAACCCAGGCTGAGGGGAGCTGCTCTCGCCAACCCTATAAAGACTGGGTCTTAGTTGCTCTGCGCACTAATCGCGGATCATATGGAGCAACTGACCTTGGTCTCCAACGAAAAAACAGCCTATAAAGACTGGACCTTAGTTCCTCTGGACAATGGAGCAACTGGTCTTGTTCTATGGCGTCAGAAAGCAAACAGAAACCACCACATACCCGTAACGAACGCATTCCCCATCGCCTAACGTCGTCTCCAAGCCATTTCCCCGTACTACCAGCGCCCTCTGCCGGGACTAGGAGGTGTCCCGTTAGCGTTCGCAGCGCCACCTATCGGCGGGAAGGCGAACTACTACCGATGCATCGGTCGGAATCGATTTACCATCGATTAAAGGGCGTCCTGAAGCCGTTTTCTCTATACCATCGCCCTCTAGCGGGACTTTGAGCCGTCCGAGACAACTGTCGTTGCCACGGTAGATCGGGCTATCGCGCATGCGCTGTCTGAAACGAAGAATTCGTGGAAAATACCAAAATTTTAGCGGGAAATTCCAATATTTTCCAGGAAATTTTTGGAATCGGGTCTCCGGAAGGTATAAATAGGAGCGTCCTCGACCGTCATTCGGGTTTGTAAGCACCTCCTGATGATAGGAGGCTTAACCCAGGCTGAGGGGAGCTGCTCTCGCCAACCCTATAAAGATTTTTTAACCTTTTTTTTAACCTTTTTTTTAACCTTTTTTTTAACCTTTTTTTTAACCTTTTTTTTAACCTTTTTTTTAACCTTTTTTTTAACCTTTTTTTTAACCTTTTTTTTAACCTTTTTTTTAACCTTTTTTTTAACCTTTTTTTTAACCTTTTCGTCAATGATTTTTATGCATTTTTCCTAATTCATCATCTTCTCAAGTGCGAGAATTTATATCGATTCTTTGTTCTCACTCATCGATATCTCTAACTTCCATCGGTTTCACCAACGCGATCAATCGATAAACTTCAACGTTATCTCATATTTCACCCTTTCCGAGTATAACTTCCCGTAAATTCATATCGGTTATTTGTTCAAGCTCATCGATATCGCTTAATTTCCACCGCTTGCACCGAGAAATTCAATCGATTATTCTATACATTGTATCGATTTCCTTCCGCATTATATCGATTACTCAGTGGTTTCGCACATTTCTCCACGACAAAATTATTAATCTGCCCACATATAAATTACTCAGCGCCATCTATTTATCACACCAGCTTGCATATACAAGCTTCCTCAACCAATTCTCTATCAGCGCCCTCTGGTCTTGATCTCCAGCATTAGAAAATGGGCAGAAACCACTACAAACCCCATTTTCAGCTGTCCCGTTAGCGTTCGCAGCGCCACCTATCGGCGGGAAGGCGAACTACTACCGATGCATCGGTCGGAATCGATTTACCATCGATTAAAGGGCGTCCTGAAGCCGTTTTCTCTATACCATCGCCCTCTAGCGGGACTTTGAGCCGTCCGAGACAACTGTCGTTGCCACGGTAGATCGGGCTATCGCGCATGCGCTGTCTGAAACGAAGAATTCGTGGAAAATACCAAAATTTTAGCGGGAAATTCCAATATTTTCCAGGAAATTTTTGGAATCGGGTCTCCGGAAGGTATAAATAGGAGCGTCCTCGACCGTCATTCGGGTTTGTAAGCACCTCCTGATGATAGGAGGCTTAACCCAGGCTGAGGGGAGCTGCTCTCGCCAACCCTATAAAGACTGGGTCTTAGTTGCTCTGCGCACTAATCGCGGATCATATGGAGCAACTGACCTTGGTCTCCAACGCAAAAACAGCCTATAAAGACTGGACCTTAGTTCCTCTGGACAATGGAGCAACTGGTCTTGTTCTATGGCGTCAGAAAGCAAACAGAAACCACCACATACCCGTAACGAACGCATTCCCCATCGCCTAACGTCGTCTCCAAGCCATTTCCCCGTACTACCAGCGCCCTCTGCCGGGACTAGGAGGTGTCCCGTTAGCGTTCGCAGCGCCACCTATCGGCGGGAAGGCGAACTACTACCGATGCATCGGTCGGAATCGATTTACCATCGATTAAAGGGCGTCCTGAAGCCGTTTTCTCTATACCATCGCCCTCTAGCGGGACTTTGAGCCGTCCGAGACAACTGTCGTTGCCACGGTAGATCGGGCTATCGCGCATGCGCTGTCTGAAACGAAGAATTCGTGGAAAATACCAAAATTTTAGCGGGAAATTCCAATATTTTCCAGGAAATTTTTGGAATCGGGTCTCCGGAAGGTATAAATAGGAGCGTCCTCGACCGTCATTCGGGTTTGTAAGCACCTCCTGATGATAGGAGGCTTAACCCAGGCTGAGGGGAGCTGCTCTCGCCAACCCTATAAAGACTGGGTCTTAGTTGCTCTGCGCACTAATCGCGGATCATATGGAGCAACTGACCTTGGTCTCCAACGAAAAAACAGCCTATAAAGACTGGACCTTAGTTCCTCTGGACAATGGAGCAACTGGTCTTGTTCTATGGCGTCAGAAAGCAAACAGAAACCACCACATACCCGTAACGAACGCATTCCCCATCGCCTAACGTCGTCTCCAAGCCATTTCCCCGTACTACCAGCGCCCTCTGCCGGGACTAGGAGGTGTCCCGTTAGCGTTCGCAGCGCCACCTATCGGCGGGAAGGCGAACTACTACCGATGCATCGGTCGGAATCGATTTACCATCGATTAAAGGGCGTCCTGAAGCCGTTTTCTCTATACCATCGCCCTCTAGCGGGACTTTGAGCCGTCCGAGACAACTGTCGTTGCCACGGTAGATCGGGCTATCGCGCATGCGCTGTCTGAAACGAAGAATTCGTGGAAAATACCAAAATTTTAGCGGGAAATTCCAATATTTTCCAGGAAATTTTTGGAATCGGGTCTCCGGAAGGTATAAATAGGAGCGTCCTCGACCGTCATTCGGGTTTGTAAGCACCTCCTGATGATAGGAGGCTTAACCCAGGCTGAGGGGAGCTGCTCTCGCCAACCCTATAAAGATTTTTTAACCTTTTTTTTAACCTTTTTTTTAACCTTTTTTTTAACCTTTTTTTTAACCTTTTTTTTAACCTTTTTTTTAACCTTTTTTTTAACCTTTTTTTTAACCTTTTTTTTAACCTTTTTTTTAACCTTTTTTTTAACCTTTTTTTTAACCTTTTTTTTAACCTTTTCGTCAATGATTTTTATGCATTTTTCCTAATTCATCATCTTCTCAAGTGCGAGAATTTATATCGATTCTTTGTTCTCACTCATCGATATCTCTAACTTCCATCGGTTTCACCAACGCGATCAATCGATAAACTTCAACGTTATCTCATATTTCACCCTTTCCGAGTATAACTTCCCGTAAATTCATATCGGTTATTTGTTCAAGCTCATCGATATCGCTTAATTTCCACCGCTTGCACCGAGAAATTCAATCGATTATTCTATACATTGTATCGATTTCCTTCCGCATTATATCGATTACTCAGTGGTTTCGCACATTTCTCCACGACAAAATTATTAATCTGCCCACATATAAATTACTCAGCGCCATCTATTTATCACACCAGCTTGCATATACAAGCTTCCTCAACCAATTCTCTATCAGCGCCCTCTGGTCTTGATCTCCAGCATTAGAAAATGGGCAGAAACCACTACAAACCCCATTTTCAGCTGTCCCGTTAGCGTTCGCAGCGCCACCTATCGGCGGGAAGGCGAACTACTACCGATGCATCGGTCGGAATCGATTTACCATCGATTAAAGGGCGTCCTGAAGCCGTTTTCTCTATACCATCGCCCTCTAGCGGGACTTTGAGCCGTCCGAGACAACTGTCGTTGCCACGGTAGATCGGGCTATCGCGCATGCGCTGTCTGAAACGAAGAATTCGTGGAAAATACCAAAATTTTAGCGGGAAATTCCAATATTTTCCAGGAAATTTTTGGAATCGGGTCTCCGGAAGGTATAAATAGGAGCGTCCTCGACCGTCATTCGGGTTTGTAAGCACCTCCTGATGATAGGAGGCTTAACCCAGGCTGAGGGGAGCTGCTCTCGCCAACCCTATAAAGACTGGGTCTTAGTTGCTCTGCGCACTAATCGCGGATCATATGGAGCAACTGACCTTGGTCTCCAACGCAAAAACAGCCTATAAAGACTGGACCTTAGTTCCTCTGGACAATGGAGCAACTGGTCTTGTTCTATGGCGTCAGAAAGCAAACAGAAACCACCACATACCCGTAACGAACGCATTCCCCATCGCCTAACGTCGTCTCCAAGCCATTTCCCCGTACTACCAGCGCCCTCTGCCGGGACTAGGAGGTGTCCCGTTAGCGTTCGCAGCGCCACCTATCGGCGGGAAGGCGAACTACTACCGATGCATCGGTCGGAATCGATTTACCATCGATTAAAGGGCGTCCTGAAGCCGTTTTCTCTATACCATCGCCCTCTAGCGGGACTTTGAGCCGTCCGAGACAACTGTCGTTGCCACGGTAGATCGGGCTATCGCGCATGCGCTGTCTGAAACGAAGAATTCGTGGAAAATACCAAAATTTTAGCGGGAAATTCCAATATTTTCCAGGAAATTTTTGGAATCGGGTCTCCGGAAGGTATAAATAGGAGCGTCCTCGACCGTCATTCGGGTTTGTAAGCACCTCCTGATGATAGGAGGCTTAACCCAGGCTGAGGGGAGCTGCTCTCGCCAACCCTATAAAGACTGGGTCTTAGTTGCTCTGCGCACTAATCGCGGATCATATGGAGCAACTGACCTTGGTCTCCAACGAAAAAACAGCCTATAAAGACTGGACCTTAGTTCCTCTGGACAATGGAGCAACTGGTCTTGTTCTATGGCGTCAGAAAGCAAACAGAAACCACCACATACCCGTAACGAACGCATTCCCCATCGCCTAACGTCGTCTCCAAGCCATTTCCCCGTACTACCAGCGCCCTCTGCCGGGACTAGGAGGTGTCCCGTTAGCGTTCGCAGCGCCACCTATCGGCGGGAAGGCGAACTACTACCGATGCATCGGTCGGAATCGATTTACCATCGATTAAAGGGCGTCCTGAAGCCGTTTTCTCTATACCATCGCCCTCTAGCGGGACTTTGAGCCGTCCGAGACAACTGTCGTTGCCACGGTAGATCGGGCTATCGCGCATGCGCTGTCTGAAACGAAGAATTCGTGGAAAATACCAAAATTTTAGCGGGAAATTCCAATATTTTCCAGGAAATTTTTGGAATCGGGTCTCCGGAAGGTATAAATAGGAGCGTCCTCGACCGTCATTCGGGTTTGTAAGCACCTCCTGATGATAGGAGGCTTAACCCAGGCTGAGGGGAGCTGCTCTCGCCAACCCTATAAAGATTTTTTAACCTTTTTTTTAACCTTTTTTTTAACCTTTTTTTTAACCTTTTTTTTAACCTTTTTTTTAACCTTTTTTTTAACCTTTTTTTTAACCTTTTTTTTAACCTTTTTTTTAACCTTTTTTTTAACCTTTTTTTTAACCTTTTTTTTAACCTTTTCGTCAATGATTTTTATGCATTTTTCCTAATTCATCATCTTCTCAAGTGCGAGAATTTATATCGATTCTTTGTTCTCACTCATCGATATCTCTAACTTCCATCGGTTTCACCAACGCGATCAATCGATAAACTTCAACGTTATCTCATATTTCACCCTTTCCGAGTATAACTTCCCGTAAATTCATATCGGTTATTTGTTCAAGCTCATCGATATCGCTTAATTTCCACCGCTTGCACCGAGAAATTCAATCGATTATTCTATACATTGTATCGATTTCCTTCCGCATTATATCGATTACTCAGTGGTTTCGCACATTTCTCCACGACAAAATTATTAATCTGCCCACATATAAATTACTCAGCGCCATCTATTTATCACACCAGCTTGCATATACAAGCTTCCTCAACCAATTCTCTATCAGCGCCCTCTGGTCTTGATCTCCAGCATTAGAAAATGGGCAGAAACCACTACAAACCCCATTTTCAGCTGTCCCGTTAGCGTTCGCAGCGCCACCTATCGGCGGGAAGGCGAACTACTACCGATGCATCGGTCGGAATCGATTTACCATCGATTAAAGGGCGTCCTGAAGCCGTTTTCTCTATACCATCGCCCTCTAGCGGGACTTTGAGCCGTCCGAGACAACTGTCGTTGCCACGGTAGATCGGGCTATCGCGCATGCGCTGTCTGAAACGAAGAATTCGTGGAAAATACCAAAATTTTAGCGGGAAATTCCAATATTTTCCAGGAAATTTTTGGAATCGGGTCTCCGGAAGGTATAAATAGGAGCGTCCTCGACCGTCATTCGGGTTTGTAAGCACCTCCTGATGATAGGAGGCTTAACCCAGGCTGAGGGGAGCTGCTCTCGCCAACCCTATAAAGACTGGGTCTTAGTTGCTCTGCGCACTAATCGCGGATCATATGGAGCAACTGACCTTGGTCTCCAACGAAAAAACAGCCTATAAAGACTGGACCTTAGTTCCTCTGGACAATGGAGCAACTGGTCTTGTTCTATGGCGTCAGAAAGCAAACAGAAACCACCACATACCCGTAACGAACGCATTCCCCATCGCCTAACGTCGTCTCCAAGCCATTTCCCCGTACTACCAGCGCCCTCTGCCGGGACTAGGAGGTGTCCCGTTAGCGTTCGCAGCGCCACCTATCGGCGGGAAGGCGAACTACTACCGATGCATCGGTCGGAATCGATTTACCATCGATTAAAGGGCGTCCTGAAGCCGTTTTCTCTATACCATCGCCCTCTAGCGGGACTTTGAGCCGTCCGAGACAACTGTCGTTGCCACGGTAGATCGGGCTATCGCGCATGCGCTGTCTGAAACGAAGAATTCGTGGAAAATACCAAAATTTTAGCGGGAAATTCCAATATTTTCCAGGAAATTTTTGGAATCGGGTCTCCGGAAGGTATAAATAGGAGCGTCCTCGACCGTCATTCGGGTTTGTAAGCACCTCCTGATGATAGGAGGCTTAACCCAGGCTGAGGGGAGCTGCTCTCGCCAACCCTATAAAGATTTTTTAACCTTTTTTTTAACCTTTTTTTTAACCTTTTTTTTAACCTTTTTTTTAACCTTTTTTTTAACCTTTTTTTTAACCTTTTTTTTAACCTTTTTTTTAACCTTTTTTTTAACCTTTTTTTTAACCTTTTTTTTAACCTTTTTTTTAACCTTTTCGTCAATGATTTTTATGCATTTTTCCTAATTCATCATCTTCTCAAGTGCGAGAATTTATATCGATTCTTTGTTCTCACTCATCGATATCTCTAACTTCCATCGGTTTCACCAACGCGATCAATCGATAAACTTCAACGTTATCTCATATTTCACCCTTTCCGAGTATAACTTCCCGTAAATTCATATCGGTTATTTGTTCAAGCTCATCGATATCGCTTAATTTCCACCGCTTGCACCGAGAAATTCAATCGATTATTCTATACATTGTATCGATTTCCTTCCGCATTATATCGATTACTCAGTGGTTTCGCACATTTCTCCACGACAAAATTATTAATCTGCCCACATATAAATTACTCAGCGCCATCTATTTATCACACCAGCTTGCATATACAAGCTTCCTCAACCAATTCTCTATCAGCGCCCTCTGGTCTTGATCTCCAGCATTAGAAAATGGGCAGAAACCACTACAAACCCCATTTTCAGCTGTCCCGTTAGCGTTCGCAGCGCCACCTATCGGCGGGAAGGCGAACTACTACCGATGCATCGGTCGGAATCGATTTACCATCGATTAAAGGGCGTCCTGAAGCCGTTTTCTCTATACCATCGCCCTCTAGCGGGACTTTGAGCCGTCCGAGACAACTGTCGTTGCCACGGTAGATCGGGCTATCGCGCATGCGCTGTCTGAAACGAAGAATTCGTGGAAAATACCAAAATTTTAGCGGGAAATTCCAATATTTTCCAGGAAATTTTTGGAATCGGGTCTCCGGAAGGTATAAATAGGAGCGTCCTCGACCGTCATTCGGGTTTGTAAGCACCTCCTGATGATAGGAGGCTTAACCCAGGCTGAGGGGAGCTGCTCTCGCCAACCCTATAAAGACTGGGTCTTAGTTGCTCTGCGCACTAATCGCGGATCATATGGAGCAACTGACCTTGGTCTCCAACGCAAAAACAGCCTATAAAGACTGGACCTTAGTTCCTCTGGACAATGGAGCAACTGGTCTTGTTCTATGGCGTCAGAAAGCAAACAGAAACCACCACATACCCGTAACGAACGCATTCCCCATCGCCTAACGTCGTCTC
This sequence comes from Pholcus phalangioides, assembly GCF_987345545.1. Taxonomy (NCBI): domain Eukaryota; kingdom Metazoa; phylum Arthropoda; class Arachnida; order Araneae; family Pholcidae; genus Pholcus; species Pholcus phalangioides. Next base: position 110,806 of record NW_028301638.1, read on the forward strand.
CAAGCCATTTCCCCGTACTACCAGCGCCCTCTGCCGGGACTAGGAGGTGTCCCGTTAGCGTTCGCAGCGCCACCTATCGGCGGGAAGGCGAACTACTACCGATGCATCGGTCGGAATCGATTTACCATCGATTAAAGGGCGTCCTGAAGCCGTTTTCTCTATACCATCGCCCTCTAGCGGGACTTTGAGCCGTCCGAGACAACTGTCGTTGCCACGGTAGATCGGGCTATCGCGCATGCGCTGTCTGAAACGAAGAATTCGTGGAAAATACCAAAATTTTAGCGGGAAATTCCAATATTTTCCAGGAAATTTTTGGAATCGGGTCTCCGGAAGGTATAAATAGGAGCGTCCTCGACCGTCATTCGGGTTTGTAAGCACCTCCTGATGATAGGAGGCTTAACCCAGGCTGAGGGGAGCTGCTCTCGCCAACCCTATAAAGACTGGGTCTTAGTTGCTCTGCGCACTAATCGCGGATCATATGGAGCAACTGACCTTGGTCTCCAACGAAAAAACAGCCTATAAAGACTGGACCTTAGTTCCTCTGGACAATGGAGCAACTGGTCTTGTTCTATGGCGTCAGAAAGCAAACAGAAACCACCACATACCCGTAACGAACGCATTCCCCATCGCCTAACGTCGTCTCCAAGCCATTTCCCCGTACTACCAGCGCCCTCTGCCGGGACTAGGAGGTGTCCCGTTAGCGTTCGCAGCGCCACCTATCGGCGGGAAGGCGAACTACTACCGATGCATCGGTCGGAATCGATTTACCATCGATTAAAGGGCGTCCTGAAGCCGTTTTCTCTATACCATCGCCCTCTAGCGGGACTTTGAGCCGTCCGAGACAACTGTCGTTGCCACGGTAGATCGGGCTATCGCGCATGCGCTGTCTGAAACGAAGAATTCGTGGAAAATACCAAAATTTTAGCGGGAAATTCCAATATTTTCCAGGAAATTTTTGGAATCGGGTCTCCGGAAGGTATAAATAGGAGCGTCCTCGACCGTCATTCGGGTTTGTAAGCACCTCCTGATGATAGGAGGCTTAACCCAGGCTGAGGGGAGCTGCTCTCGCCAACCCTATAAAGATTTTTTAACCTTTTTTTTAACCTTTTTTTTAACCTTTTTTTTAACCTTTTTTTTAACCTTTTTTTTAACCTTTTTTTTAACCTTTTTTTTAACCTTTTTTTTAACCTTTTTTTTAACCTTTTTTTTAACCTTTTTTTTAACCTTTTTTTTAACCTTTTTTTTAACCTTTTCGTCAATGATTTTTATGCATTTTTCCTAATTCATCATCTTCTCAAGTGCGAGAATTTATATCGATTCTTTGTTCTCACTCATCGATATCTCTAACTTCCATCGGTTTCACCAACGCGATCAATCGATAAACTTCAACGTTATCTCATATTTCACCCTTTCCGAGTATAACTTCCCGTAAATTCATATCGGTTATTTGTTCAAGCTCATCGATATCGCTTAATTTCCACCGCTTGCACCGAGAAATTCAATCGATTATTCTATACATTGTATCGATTTCCTTCCGCATTATATCGATTACTCAGTGGTTTCGCACATTTCTCCACGACAAAATTATTAATCTGCCCACATATAAATTACTCAGCGCCATCTATTTATCACACCAGCTTGCATATACAAGCTTCCTCAACCAATTCTCTATCAGCGCCCTCTGGTCTTGATCTCCAGCATTAGAAAATGGGCAGAAACCACTACAAACCCCATTTTCAGCTGTCCCGTTAGCGTTCGCAGCGCCACCTATCGGCGGGAAGGCGAACTACTACCGATGCATCGGTCGGAATCGATTTACCATCGATTAAAGGGCGTCCTGAAGCCGTTTTCTCTATACCATCGCCCTCTAGCGGGACTTTGAGCCGTCCGAGACAACTGTCGTTGCCACGGTAGATCGGGCTATCGCGCATGCGCTGTCTGAAACGAAGAATTCGTGGAAAATACCAAAATTTTAGCGGGAAATTCCAATATTTTCCAGGAAATTTTTGGAATCGGGTCTCCGGAAGGTATAAATAGGAGCGTCCTCGACCGTCATTCGGGTTTGTAAGCACCTCCTGATGATAGGAGGCTTAACCCAGGCTGAGGGGAGCTGCTCTCGCCAACCCTATAAAGACTGGGTCTTAGTTGCTCTGCGCACTAATCGCGGATCATATGGAGCAACTGACCTTGGTCTCCAACGCAAAAACAGCCTATAAAGACTGGACCTTAGTTCCTCTGGACAATGGAGCAACTGGTCTTGTTCTATGGCGTCAGAAAGCAAACAGAAACCACCACATACCCGTAACGAACGCATTCCCCATCGCCTAACGTCGTCTCCAAGCCATTTCCCCGTACTACCAGCGCCCTCTGCCGGGACTAGGAGGTGTCCCGTTAGCGTTCGCAGCGCCACCTATCGGCGGGAAGGCGAACTACTACCGATGCATCGGTCGGAATCGATTTACCATCGATTAAAGGGCGTCCTGAAGCCGTTTTCTCTATACCATCGCCCTCTAGCGGGACTTTGAGCCGTCCGAGACAACTGTCGTTGCCACGGTAGATCGGGCTATCGCGCATGCGCTGTCTGAAACGAAGAATTCGTGGAAAATACCAAAATTTTAGCGGGAAATTCCAATATTTTCCAGGAAATTTTTGGAATCGGGTCTCCGGAAGGTATAAATAGGAGCGTCCTCGACCGTCATTCGGGTTTGTAAGCACCTCCTGATGATAGGAGGCTTAACCCAGGCTGAGGGGAGCTGCTCTCGCCAACCCTATAAAGACTGGGTCTTAGTTGCTCTGCGCACTAATCGCGGATCATATGGAGCAACTGACCTTGGTCTCCAACGAAAAAACAGCCTATAAAGACTGGACCTTAGTTCCTCTGGACAATGGAGCAACTGGTCTTGTTCTATGGCGTCAGAAAGCAAACAGAAACCACCACATACCCGTAACGAACGCATTCCCCATCGCCTAACGTCGTCTCCAAGCCATTTCCCCGTACTACCAGCGCCCTCTGCCGGGACTAGGAGGTGTCCCGTTAGCGTTCGCAGCGCCACCTATCGGCGGGAAGGCGAACTACTACCGATGCATCGGTCGGAATCGATTTACCATCGATTAAAGGGCGTCCTGAAGCCGTTTTCTCTATACCATCGCCCTCTAGCGGGACTTTGAGCCGTCCGAGACAACTGTCGTTGCCACGGTAGATCGGGCTATCGCGCATGCGCTGTCTGAAACGAAGAATTCGTGGAAAATACCAAAATTTTAGCGGGAAATTCCAATATTTTCCAGGAAATTTTTGGAATCGGGTCTCCGGAAGGTATAAATAGGAGCGTCCTCGACCGTCATTCGGGTTTGTAAGCACCTCCTGATGATAGGAGGCTTAACCCAGGCTGAGGGGAGCTGCTCTCGCCAACCCTATAAAGATTTTTTAACCTTTTTTTTAACCTTTTTTTTAACCTTTTTTTTAACCTTTTTTTTAACCTTTTTTTTAACCTTTTTTTTAACCTTTTTTTTAACCTTTTTTTTAACCTTTTTTTTAACCTTTTTTTTAACCTTTTTTTTAACCTTTTTTTTAACCTTTTCGTCAATGATTTTTATGCATTTTTCCTAATTCATCATCTTCTCAAGTGCGAGAATTTATATCGATTCTTTGTTCTCACTCATCGATATCTCTAACTTCCATCGGTTTCACCAACGCGATCAATCGATAAACTTCAACGTTATCTCATATTTCACCCTTTCCGAGTATAACTTCCCGTAAATTCATATCGGTTATTTGTTCAAGCTCATCGATATCGCTTAATTTCCACCGCTTGCACCGAGAAATTCAATCGATTATTCTATACATTGTATCGATTTCCTTCCGCATTATATCGATTACTCAGTGGTTTCGCACATTTCTCCACGACAAAATTATTAATCTGCCCACATATAAATTACTCAGCGCCATCTATTTATCACACCAGCTTGCATATACAAGCTTCCTCAACCAATTCTCTATCAGCGCCCTCTGGTCTTGATCTCCAGCATTAGAAAATGGGCAGAAACCACTACAAACCCCATTTTCAGCTGTCCCGTTAGCGTTCGCAGCGCCACCTATCGGCGGGAAGGCGAACTACTACCGATGCATCGGTCGGAATCGATTTACCATCGATTAAAGGGCGTCCTGAAGCCGTTTTCTCTATACCATCGCCCTCTAGCGGGACTTTGAGCCGTCCGAGACAACTGTCGTTGCCACGGTAGATCGGGCTATCGCGCATGCGCTGTCTGAAACGAAGAATTCGTGGAAAATACCAAAATTTTAGCGGGAAATTCCAATATTTTCCAGGAAATTTTTGGAATCGGGTCTCCGGAAGGTATAAATAGGAGCGTCCTCGACCGTCATTCGGGTTTGTAAGCACCTCCTGATGATAGGAGGCTTAACCCAGGCTGAGGGGAGCTGCTCTCGCCAACCCTATAAAGACTGGGTCTTAGTTGCTCTGCGCACTAATCGCGGATCATATGGAGCAACTGACCTTGGTCTCCAACGCAAAAACAGCCTATAAAGACTGGACCTTAGTTCCTCTGGACAATGGAGCAACTGGTCTTGTTCTATGGCGTCAGAAAGCAAACAGAAACCACCACATACCCGTAACGAACGCATTCCCCATCGCCTAACGTCGTCTCCAAGCCATTTCCCCGTACTACCAGCGCCCTCTGCCGGGACTAGGAGGTGTCCCGTTAGCGTTCGCAGCGCCACCTATCGGCGGGAAGGCGAACTACTACCGATGCATCGGTCGGAATCGATTTACCATCGATTAAAGGGCGTCCTGAAGCCGTTTTCTCTATACCATCGCCCTCTAGCGGGACTTTGAGCCGTCCGAGACAACTGTCGTTGCCACGGTAGATCGGGCTATCGCGCATGCGCTGTCTGAAACGAAGAATTCGTGGAAAATACCAAAATTTTAGCGGGAAATTCCAATATTTTCCAGGAAATTTTTGGAATCGGGTCTCCGGAAGGTATAAATAGGAGCGTCCTCGACCGTCATTCGGGTTTGTAAGCACCTCCTGATGATAGGAGGCTTAACCCAGGCTGAGGGGAGCTGCTCTCGCCAACCCTATAAAGACTGGGTCTTAGTTGCTCTGCGCACTAATCGCGGATCATATGGAGCAACTGACCTTGGTCTCCAACGAAAAAACAGCCTATAAAGACTGGACCTTAGTTCCTCTGGACAATGGAGCAACTGGTCTTGTTCTATGGCGTCAGAAAGCAAACAGAAACCACCACATACCCGTAACGAACGCATTCCCCATCGCCTAACGTCGTCTCCAAGCCATTTCCCCGTACTACCAGCGCCCTCTGCCGGGACTAGGAGGTGTCCCGTTAGCGTTCGCAGCGCCACCTATCGGCGGGAAGGCGAACTACTACCGATGCATCGGTCGGAATCGATTTACCATCGATTAAAGGGCGTCCTGAAGCCGTTTTCTCTATACCATCGCCCTCTAGCGGGACTTTGAGCCGTCCGAGACAACTGTCGTTGCCACGGTAGATCGGGCTATCGCGCATGCGCTGTCTGAAACGAAGAATTCGTGGAAAATACCAAAATTTTAGCGGGAAATTCCAATATTTTCCAGGAAATTTTTGGAATCGGGTCTCCGGAAGGTATAAATAGGAGCGTCCTCGACCGTCATTCGGGTTTGTAAGCACCTCCTGATGATAGGAGGCTTAACCCAGGCTGAGGGGAGCTGCTCTCGCCAACCCTATAAAGATTTTTTAACCTTTTTTTTAACCTTTTTTTTAACCTTTTTTTTAACCTTTTTTTTAACCTTTTTTTTAACCTTTTTTTTAACCTTTTTTTTAACCTTTTTTTTAACCTTTTTTTTAACCTTTTTTTTAACCTTTTTTTTAACCTTTTTTTTAACCTTTTCGTCAATGATTTTTATGCATTTTTCCTAATTCATCATCTTCTCAAGTGCGAGAATTTATATCGATTCTTTGTTCTCACTCATCGATATCTCTAACTTCCATCGGTTTCACCAACGCGATCAATCGATAAACTTCAACGTTATCTCATATTTCACCCTTTCCGAGTATAACTTCCCGTAAATTCATATCGGTTATTTGTTCAAGCTCATCGATATCGCTTAATTTCCACCGCTTGCACCGAGAAATTCAATCGATTATTCTATACATTGTATCGATTTCCTTCCGCATTATATCGATTACTCAGTGGTTTCGCACATTTCTCCACGACAAAATTATTAATCTGCCCACATATAAATTACTCAGCGCCATCTATTTATCACACCAGCTTGCATATACAAGCTTCCTCAACCAATTCTCTATCAGCGCCCTCTGGTCTTGATCTCCAGCATTAGAAAATGGGCAGAAACCACTACAAACCCCATTTTCAGCTGTCCCGTTAGCGTTCGCAGCGCCACCTATCGGCGGGAAGGCGAACTACTACCGATGCATCGGTCGGAATCGATTTACCATCGATTAAAGGGCGTCCTGAAGCCGTTTTCTCTATACCATCGCCCTCTAGCGGGACTTTGAGCCGTCCGAGACAACTGTCGTTGCCACGGTAGATCGGGCTATCGCGCATGCGCTGTCTGAAACGAAGAATTCGTGGAAAATACCAAAATTTTAGCGGGAAATTCCAATATTTTCCAGGAAATTTTTGGAATCGGGTCTCCGGAAGGTATAAATAGGAGCGTCCTCGACCGTCATTCGGGTTTGTAAGCACCTCCTGATGATAGGAGGCTTAACCCAGGCTGAGGGGAGCTGCTCTCGCCAACCCTATAAAGACTGGGTCTTAGTTGCTCTGCGCACTAATCGCGGATCATATGGAGCAACTGACCTTGGTCTCCAACGCAAAAACAGCCTATAAAGACTGGACCTTAGTTCCTCTGGACAATGGAGCAACTGGTCTTGTTCTATGGCGTCAGAAAGCAAACAGAAACCACCACATACCCGTAACGAACGCATTCCCCATCGCCTAACGTCGTCTCCAAGCCATTTCCCCGTACTACCAGCGCCCTCTGCCGGGACTAGGAGGTGTCCCGTTAGCGTTCGCAGCGCCACCTATCGGCGGGAAGGCGAACTACTACCGATGCATCGGTCGGAATCGATTTACCATCGATTAAAGGGCGTCCTGAAGCCGTTTTCTCTATACCATCGCCCTCTAGCGGGACTTTGAGCCGTCCGAGACAACTGTCGTTGCCACGGTAGATCGGGCTATCGCGCATGCGCTGTCTGAAACGAAGAATTCGTGGAAAATACCAAAATTTTAGCGGGAAATTCCAATATTTTCCAGGAAATTTTTGGAATCGGGTCTCCGGAAGGTATAAATAGGAGCGTCCTCGACCGTCATTCGGGTTTGTAAGCACCTCCTGATGATAGGAGGCTTAACCCAGGCTGAGGGGAGCTGCTCTCGCCAACCCTATAAAGACTGGGTCTTAGTTGCTCTGCGCACTAATCGCGGATCATATGGAGCAACTGACCTTGGTCTCCAACGAAAAAACAGCCTATAAAGACTGGACCTTAGTTCCTCTGGACAATGGAGCAACTGGTCTTGTTCTATGGCGTCAGAAAGCAAACAGAAACCACCACATACCCGTAACGAACGCATTCCCCATCGCCTAACGTCGTCTCCAAGCCATTTCCCCGTACTACCAGCGCCCTCTGCCGGGACTAGGAGGTGTCCCGTTAGCGTTCGCAGCGCCACCTATCGGCGGGAAGGCGAACTACTACCGATGCATCGGTCGGAATCGATTTACCATCGATTAAAGGGCGTCCTGAAGCCGTTTTCTCTATACCATCGCCCTCTAGCGGGACTTTGAGCCGTCCGAGACAACTGTCGTTGCCACGGTAGATCGGGCTATCGCGCATGCGCTGTCTGAAACGAAGAATTCGTGGAAAATACCAAAATTTTAGCGGGAAATTCCAATATTTTCCAGGAAATTTTTGGAATCGGGTCTCCGGAAGGTATAAATAGGAGCGTCCTCGACCGTCATTCGGGTTTGTAAGCACCTCCTGATGATAGGAGGCTTAACCCAGGCTGAGGGGAGCTGCTCTCGCCAACCCTATAAAGATTTTTTAACCTTTTTTTTAACCTTTTTTTTAACCTTTTTTTTAACCTTTTTTTTAACCTTTTTTTTAACCTTTTTTTTAACCTTTTTTTTAACCTTTTTTTTAACCTTTTTTTTAACCTTTTTTTTAACCTTTTTTTTAACCTTTTTTTTAACCTTTTCGTCAATGATTTTTATGCATTTTTCCTAATTCATCATCTTCTCAAGTGCGAGAATTTATATCGATTCTTTGTTCTCACTCATCGATATCTCTAACTTCCATCGGTTTCACCAACGCGATCAATCGATAAACTTCAACGTTATCTCATATTTCACCCTTTCCGAGTATAACTTCCCGTAAATTCATATCGGTTATTTGTTCAAGCTCATCGATATCGCTTAATTTCCACCGCTTGCACCGAGAAATTCAATCGATTATTCTATACATTGTATCGATTTCCTTCCGCATTATATCGATTACTCAGTGGTTTCGCACATTTCTCCACGACAAAATTATTAATCTGCCCACATATAAATTACTCAGCGCCATCTATTTATCACACCAGCTTGCATATACAAGCTTCCTCAACCAATTCTCTATCAGCGCCCTCTGGTCTTGATCTCCAGCATTAGAAAATGGGCAGAAACCACTACAAACCCCATTTTCAGCTGTCCCGTTAGCGTTCGCAGCGCCACCTATCGGCGGGAAGGCGAACTACTACCGATGCATCGGTCGGAATCGATTTACCATCGATTAAAGGGCGTCCTGAAGCCGTTTTCTCTATACCATCGCCCTCTAGCGGGACTTTGAGCCGTCCGAGACAACTGTCGTTGCCACGGTAGATCGGGCTATCGCGCATGCGCTGTCTGAAACGAAGAATTCGTGGAAAATACCAAAATTTTAGCGGGAAATTCCAATATTTTCCAGGAAATTTTTGGAATCGGGTCTCCGGAAGGTATAAATAGGAGCGTCCTCGACCGTCATTCGGGTTTGTAAGCACCTCCTGATGATAGGAGGCTTAACCCAGGCTGAGGGGAGCTGCTCTCGCCAACCCTATAAAGACTGGGTCTTAGTTGCTCTGCGCACTAATCGCGGATCATATGGAGCAACTGACCTTGGTCTCCAACGCAAAAACAGCCTATAAAGACTGGACCTTAGTTCCTCTGGACAATGGAGCAACTGGTCTTGTTCTATGGCGTCAGAAAGCAAACAGAAACCACCACATACCCGTAACGAACGCATTCCCCATCGCCTAACGTCGTCTCCAAGCCATTTCCCCGTACTACCAGCGCCCTCTGCCGGGACTAGGAGGTGTCCCGTTAGCGTTCGCAGCGCCACCTATCGGCGGGAAGGCGAACTACTACCGATGCATCGGTCGGAATCGATTTACCATCGATTAAAGGGCGTCCTGAAGCCGTTTTCTCTATACCATCGCCCTCTAGCGGGACTTTGAGCCGTCCGAGACAACTGTCGTTGCCACGGTAGATCGGGCTATCGCGCATGCGCTGTCTGAAACGAAGAATTCGTGGAAAATACCAAAATTTTAGCGGGAAATTCCAATATTTTCCAGGAAATTTTTGGAATCGGGTCTCCGGAAGGTATAAATAGGAGCGTCCTCGACCGTCATTCGGGTTTGTAAGCACCTCCTGATGATAGGAGGCTTAACCCAGGCTGAGGGGAGCTGCTCTCGCCAACCCTATAAAGACTGGGTCTTAGTTGCTCTGCGCACTAATCGCGGATCATATGGAGCAACTGACCTTGGTCTCCAACGAAAAAACAGCCTATAAAGACTGGACCTTAGTTCCTCTGGACAATGGAGCAACTGGTCTTGTTCTATGGCGTCAGAAAGCAAACAGAAACCACCACATACCCGTAACGAACGCATTCCCCATCGCCTAACGTCGTCTCCAAGCCATTTCCCCGTACTACCAGCGCCCTCTGCCGGGACTAGGAGGTGTCCCGTTAGCGTTCGCAGCGCCACCTATCGGCGGGAAGGCGAACTACTACCGATGCATCGGTCGGAATCGATTTACCATCGATTAAAGGGCGTCCTGAAGCCGTTTTCTCTATACCATCGCCCTCTAGCGGGACTTTGAGCCGTCCGAGACAACTGTCGTTGCCACGGTAGATCGGGCTATCGCGCATGCGCTGTCTGAAACGAAGAATTCGTGGAAAATACCAAAATTTTAGCGGGAAATTCCAATATTTTCCAGGAAATTTTTGGAATCGGGTCTCCGGAAGGTATAAATAGGAGCGTCCTCGACCGTCATTCGGGTTTGTAAGCACCTCCTGATGATAGGAGGCTTAACCCAGGCTGAGGGGAGCTGCTCTCGCCAACCCTATAAAGATTTTTTAACCTTTTTTTTAACCTTTTTTTTAACCTTTTTTTTAACCTTTTTTTTAACCTTTTTTTTAACCTTTTTTTTAACCTTTTTTTTAACCTTTTTTTTAACCTTTTTTTTAACCTTTTTTTTAACCTTTTTTTTAACCTTTTCGTCAATGATTTTTATGCATTTTTCCTAATTCATCATCTTCTCAAGTGCGAGAATTTATATCGATTCTTTGTTCTCACTCATCGATATCTCTAACTTCCATCGGTTTCACCAACGCGATCAATCGATAAACTTCAACGTTATCTCATATTTCACCCTTTCCGAGTATAACTTCCCGTAAATTCATATCGGTTATTTGTTCAAGCTCATCGATATCGCTTAATTTCCACCGCTTGCACCGAGAAATTCAATCGATTATTCTATACATTGTATCGATTTCCTTCCGCATTATATCGATTACTCAGTGGTTTCGCACATTTCTCCACGACAAAATTATTAATCTGCCCACATATAAATTACTCAGCGCCATCTATTTATCACACCAGCTTGCATATACAAGCTTCCTCAACCAATTCTCTATCAGCGCCCTCTGGTCTTGATCTCCAGCATTAGAAAATGGGCAGAAACCACTACAAACCCCATTTTCAGCTGTCCCGTTAGCGTTCGCAGCGCCACCTATCGGCGGGAAGGCGAACTACTACCGATGCATCGGTCGGAATCGATTTACCATCGATTAAAGGGCGTCCTGAAGCCGTTTTCTCTATACCATCGCCCTCTAGCGGGACTTTGAGCCGTCCGAGACAACTGTCGTTGCCACGGTAGATCGGGCTATCGCGCATGCGCTGTCTGAAACGAAGAATTCGTGGAAAATACCAAAATTTTAGCGGGAAATTCCAATATTTTCCAGGAAATTTTTGGAATCGGGTCTCCGGAAGGTATAAATAGGAGCGTCCTCGACCGTCATTCGGGTTTGTAAGCACCTCCTGATGATAGGAGGCTTAACCCAGGCTGAGGGGAGCTGCTCTCGCCAACCCTATAAAGACTGGGTCTTAGTTGCTCTGCGCACTAATCGCGGATCATATGGAGCAACTGACCTTGGTCTCCAACGCAAAAACAGCCTATAAAGACTGGACCTTAGTTCCTCTGGACAATGGAGCAACTGGTCTTGTTCTATGGCGTCAGAAAG